>NC_051044.1:19468534-19771034 GCF_904848185.1 Acanthopagrus latus
AACAGACGAGCAGGAGAATTTCCCTAAGAATTTACCTGAGCATTACACTGTGCCCTGAGGTGACATACAGCAGGAGAATCAAATTACAAGTCTAAAACCTTCACAGGATTTAACAACTAATGAGCCATTTTCGGATAAGCAAAGAGATAAGTTTGTCCATGGTCCAGCTGCTGTGATGTTTAGATATGCTTAAATAATACCCATTACTTTCAACCTGGGTAACCCATTTGAAGTGAACTCTAAAATGTGCCGACTGAACATTCAAGGGGAGTTTTCATTTTCACAAACAAAAACACTGATTGTATTAACCTAAAGTTTGAATTATTTAAAGACTGTTTAATGCATCTGTTATCAACATTTACATGATACAGCCTCCAGGTGTTTTATGTTCAACAAGTAGTCCTCCCTGTATATTCAATATACACACTGCCCAGGCATGGTACAGGTTGATACATGGAGACATATTAGACAACTATAAAAAAAATATGTTTAACATCTTAGCTCACATGCTTAACTCACAGGAGTGTCTGTGGATTGTCAGGTCTGCCTCTGGCTCTGTGGGATGGGGGCAGAGCAGATGCTGCGACAGGAAGTTACTAACATAGTCCAGATGTAAGGACGAGAGACCACCTCCGACACAGCTGCAAAACATGGGCGAGTGCAGCCAGCAACTCCAGAAACAAACTGGGTCGCTGTGTTGAAGAAAATTTAACAAAGACATTTGTCTATGTGACTTTTAAGACAAATGTTGGACAGACTGAGACTTTGACTTGTCCCTGCTTGCTTTGAGTCTGTACTCGCTCACAAAAAGGTACAAAACTAAATGTTTTGCTCAAAATCTCAATATGAAGGCATATACATCATAATCAAGAGTTTAAATAAGATATTCTACATGTCCAATATTTTACTTTGACTCATTTACATAAGGAATATTTCAACATGTGCCCTCTTGTGTTTAAAAGGATGTAGTGCAACAAAGGGGCTATTTTGACAACAGTGCTTTTTTTATTAAGCAGGCAGAAATTTTACTCAACATTCAATCAACACTGTAAATGACTAAGACTACAAAAGTATTAGTTCAGATGCAGTTTTGAGTTATAAACAAAGCAACACTTATTCCAGACAACAACATAAACATGAAGTTCCTGCTGTGATTGATAAGAGAAAAACAAGAACTTAAAACACAGAAGACCGGCACAACATATTAACCATAACTAAATAAAAGGCACCAATCAAGTGTACAAAAGGGTTGGCAAAATAAAATTGCTCAACAGGATCTCTGTCTCCACAGGGGGCGGTCTAAGGGCCGTTTTCTTTGTGTTGTTTGGTATTCCATTAATAGAGTTTCCGCCGTCTGGACTGCAGGCCTCCAGGGGGGCTGCATCCACCTCTAAGCAAAGTGAGAGACTTTAATGTCCCTCCCTTGTCTGCAGTTTATTTTACAGTCCATTAAAGAAAGTCACTAATCCTCATCTTCCTCTTCGTCAATTAAGACCATCTTCCGTCTACGCTTCACAGGTGCAGAGATATCCTCTCTGTCAGAATCCGTATCGCCACTGGGGTCCATTTTCACTGCAGGGGTGGAGTCTTCCTCTGTAAAGACAGTACAGTCATGCTTACACCATTGTCAAATTGATAGAGGATGGATGTAGTGACAACTTAAATCCTATGTTTTACTTTCACAAGTTTTATGGCTTAGTTGGAAGTTTGATATGATCAAACACATTAAAACTGTAAAATACCATTGTCCTCATCATCATCCAGCACTCTGCTTCTGCTTCTTTTAGTTGAGGTCTTCTCCTGAGACCTGATGTTAACAGGAAAAGATGAAGAATTAAGAGTATGTAGAATTACAAATACAGATTTCGCATGTGTGGTCTGGCTGAACAGATAGCAACAAACGATACCTCTCAGTTGTATTGTCTGTGTCCTCAACAGGAGTGATATCTGACACGGGAGCTGAAAACAGACAGACGTGGAAAAACATGAATAATGTTACATCTTAAAATGCTAACCTGAAATGAAAATACTTTTTACCAGGCCTGCGGGGCTTCCCATCTCACTTCTAAAGCAGTTGGAAAAAAAACAAAAAACAAACTGGCATAACAGAGGAATGATATTACTTGATTTGTATACATTTGATTTTCACCTTTTATGTTTCTTATGTCCACAATTTGAGATTTACAATCAAAATAACATTGCTGCTGTTCCATTTCTCATTGAAAACAACACTCAACTGAGAACATTTCCTTTGTGGTGGATCAATGTTCTATTCTGATGAAACTGATGAAAAACGTCGACTTTCTACATTTAAAAATATTCCATACCACATTTTTGCTACTAGACCAGCTAAAAAAGGCTATAAAAGTGGCATGTTTTATGTGCACCGTGTAACTGAACACATACCTACATGACAAAAGCTGTAATTAACAGCTGTCATCTGAGACAGAACACAAAACTCCCACATACACTGTACCTGTTTGTTCTGAGGTGTGCTGTTTCCTCTTGCGTGCGAGCAGCAAAGCTCTCAGAGCATGAGTTCTCTGTTCACTGGAGACCTCCTCCTCCTCCTGCTGCTGCTGCTGCTGCTGCTGCTGCTGCTCCTCCTGGGACTCTACAGTTGGACTCCTGGAGCTGTCTTGCTCCTCGTCTCCTTTAGGTTCTTCCTCTCTTGGACTGAGAGCAGCAGCTGCACTCCGGAGCTGGGATGCATTGATCTTTGCTGGGATTCTCCAAAATGTCTCCTGGTTACAGGACAGTAATAAATGCAATTAATGTATGAAAGTGTTCGCTGCTTGGTGTTTAACATTTTATGCATGTCTAGTATTTTATTTCATTTTTTGCATACTTTAAAAGTCCAGCTTGCACAAAAGAGCAAAACTATGTGTTGTAATTAGACTGACGTAAAGACATTTTGTAGTAAAATATCGCACAAAAGAAACACACCTGTTCATTTGCAGGTGGTCGTATTCCCAGTTTGCGCAAGAGTTTCCGGAAGTTCTTGTTCTCCATGGCTTCCTCATTTGCCTCTGTCAGAGGAACAAGTGGCACTGCCTGGGAGACACCTGGTGAATGGACCACAAGTTTCATTAACAGACCTTACTGCACTAATATAATCTGTTTTCCACACAGGCTGTAACTTCTGAGAGGCTAAACCATAAGCAATAGAATAAAGAAATACAAATTATTTACATGAAGTGGTTATAATCTTACCATCGTCTTCACGGTCCTCTGCTGTTCTGTTCAGACAATTCTGTAGCCACAACATTGGTCCAGACAAACCTGTTATTAAAAAACAAAAGCATGAAATCCTAAAGGTTCATAATAGAAGCTCATATAGCATCAGTGTCTTTATGTCTTGACTTCAGCAAAAATGTTGATAATACATTGAAACTGTCTAACCTTCCTGTTGCAGAGCATACACCATGGAGCCTACATCAGCTCTCCTCTCTACAGGGGAATGCAGGCTTTGGTTCCTCCTTCCTCTATTCTGTGATTTCTCCCTTTCTTGCTCTTCTTCCTCTTCCTCCTCCTCGTCTTCCTCGCTCTCATCAGACTCATCCTCTACCTCTTCATCATCTCTGTCCACGGGATTATCTGGGAATCCTTGTGTTAGTCCTTCTAGGAACTCTTCTTCAGTCTGTGACAGAAAAAGAGTTCTCTTTATTGTAGACACAATTTCTTAAAATGTATCACACATTTTTTTTTTATGACGTATACTATTTTTATTTTATATTCAGATGAATCAACTTTACCATTCCCTTTCCAGATCTCTTCCCCTGAGCGCTGCGACTCCTTTTCTTTTTAAGCTCTCGTCTCTCCGACACCAAGCCCATACTGAGCATCTTGTCCACAACACGTGCACGGGACCGTTTGGCTGTGAGCTTCTTCAGGATGTTACCCAGCACATCTGTAACAAAATACAGTTAATCACAAAACAAAGTAATCATACAAAGCACAAAGTGTCCCTACTGTTGTACAAGGACGGAAGCTGAGGACAGAGGTGAAAAGAACACACAATATTAATATGGTGTCAGGTACCGTCAGAGTCTTTGTACTCCTCAAAGAGCATCTCCAACTCCTGCTCCTGCTCCTCAGTCCAAAGTACAATCCGAGTCCCTACCCTTTTGGAAAAGAAAACAAATTTCAATAGGATTTTCTGAAAACATAAAGTTTAAAAAGCCACTTTGCAATATACAGTTGTGGTCAAAAGGGATTTTCTTCAGAGCACCAGATCCACTGGTAGCAAAAATAGCCCCAAAACACAACACTACCACCACCATGCTTCACAGAAGGTACGGTGTTCTTGGGGTTAAAGGCCTCATCTTCTTGCATCAAACCATATTGTTGGTCATTGTGAACTTTGCCCATGTGATTAGCAGAAGTCGAACTTTAAGGTTCCGTTTCTGGAGCAAGGGCTTCTTTCTAGCACGGCAGCCTCTCAGCCCATGGTGATGTAAAGGTCTTTTAGGTCAATGCTGAGCTCTTAAGACTTTCGCATTGTAGTGTTTGTGGCTGAGTCTAATGAGTGTTGCTGCTGTATGCATATTTTTGAGCTGAGCAAATACTTCTCCAGCACATCCCAAAGATTCTCAATAGTGTTTAGGTCTGGACTCACTGGTGGCCAATCCATGTGTGAAAATAATGTCTCATGCTCCATGAACCACACTTTCACGATTTGAGCCCGATGAATCGTGGCATTGTCATCTTGGAATATGCCAGCGCCATCAGGTAAGAAAAAAAATCCTTTGATGGAAAACTGGTCATTCAGTATACTCAGGTAGTCAGCTGACTTAATTTTTGGGGTACAGAATGTTGCTGAACCTAGACCATAGATCATATCATTGCACCCACAGGCTTGTACGGTAGGCACTCTCCTTACCCTGATGCAGCCATTGGTCTGCAACAGGGTAAATCAGTACTCAGACCACATGACCTTTTTCCATTGCTCCAAAGTCCAATTTTCCCACCGATTAGCCTCACAGATAAGTGGTTTTCTTAAGGCTAAACAACTGTTTAGTCCCAATCCCTTGAGTTCTCTTCACAGTGTGAGTGTGGAAATGCTCTTATTTCCACTATTACACATGGCCCTACTGTTGATTTTTTACAATTTGATTTCACCAAATGTTTAAGTGATCTCTGATCACGATCATTCAAGATTCTTTTTTTGGAAGATGATGGTTCACCACTATCCGTCCAGGTTTAATAATGCGTTGGACAGTTCTTCACCAAATTTGAGTAGTTTCAGCAATCTCGTTAGTTGTTTTTTAAATGATAATTACAATAATTTGACAGTTCTGAAACACAGTAACATCTTTTCCATGACCACAGGACATGTCTTCCCACATGGCTGTTTAAGAAATGAGACACTACTCACTGCATCAGCTGGGGTCAAATAACTTGGTGCCAGTTGAAACATATTAATCACTGCAGTAATCAACCACTCTTACGTATTTGCTTAGTTAAATCCAGGTGTCACCTTTTGTTTTTTGTTCTTTTTGGCCATGCAGTGCATGTAAACTTTTGATCACCATTGTATCCCTCTTTATATCAACATTAATGTATGAAAAATTAGTACATACAAATTGTATTAGTATCAGTACATACAAATTAGTACATAATGGAGTACATACTTCTGCTTCTTCAGTTCCTTAGCATTATCCACCAGACCCATATGCACCAGCTGCGTCACAACCTGTCGCCGAGTGCGGTTGCTGTTGCTGAGTAATGGCAGCAGAGTCTCCACGATATCTGGCACTAGATAAAAGAAGACAACACTCATTACATCTGCAAGATTGCGATATGATTCACAATAAGTGGCAATGACTGTTTTTGCATCACAATTTTAACTGAAGAACTATCATGATGATGCAAGTTGTTGGCATTTGTACCAATCAAACATATTTTCTTAAATGTGGATAAAAAGATCTGGCCACGGCATTTCTGCAGAACCAGATATAATTCTATCAGCTTACACGTTTTAATGTCATCCAAGATAGCTTCTGCGATCTGGATATTGCTCTTGATCATAATGTCATTTGCATGATATTTCCATTATTTGTTCAGCACCAATAGTCAATAAAATAAACTAGAACAAAGTAAATAGTGTTTAACTGCATCTTGTTACTTATAAGACAACAAACCGAAAAGATGTGCAAACAAACAAAACAGACCCCCAGAATGACGATGCTCCTCAAAGAGCTTGCGCAGCTCCTCTTCCTCCTCTTCAGTCCATGTTGGTTTCTTTCCCTCTCTGCCATATCAAGAATAAATAGATGTAATCTTTCAAAACTCAATTTGCTTATATAATACATGTATTGTAAATGCCATTTTTTAATTAAATTATAATGTAATACAAATTTGAATCAGTGCTTGTTTTTTTCCCTGTAACTTTTCCCTGTTAACATTAGTCACCTTAACACATACTTCATGGTGTATCACCAATTAAAATCAAAGAGCACAAACCCATCTTTGGTATAGCCTTCGGTCATCTCACGTGCAGCCCCCACATTTTTCCAGAACAGCAGTTCAATATATGCCTTATTGTTTTTTGCTGCCACTGCAAAGAAACGGTTCAGCACATACTTGGCAAAGGTCACCAGTTCCTGGAAAGGAGAAAATAAAGGTAAGCTCCTGTGTCTAATCTGCAGCTGACCTTCACAATCACCAGAAGCTTGCACTTAATGATGTTTTTCTCATTTCATTACTGTACCTTGTAGGCAGCTGCGGCAGGGTCACTCAGGATTTTGTTGAAGAGGTTGAAGACTGACAGCTGGTAAAGCAAGGCGTCCATTTTGAGGTTGACAGCCAACCGGTGCAGCATTCGAGCAATGCAGTGGTTAGTGTGAGGTGTGTTTCTGGAGTATGAGTTCAATAGCAGGAGGTATGGACGCACAATACTAGGGGTGGCAAACCTGCAAGGGGGTAAGATAAGAGTAATATGTCTCTTTAAGCATGTCACAAATTTGGCACAATTTCTAGTATTGCTATAACTTTTTGGTATGTTGTGGCAGGTTACAGTATTGAACGTTAAAATCAACTGTTTTCATCACCTCTTGATAAAGTCAAGAAAGTTGAACTCGCTTTCAGAAACCTGGACAGACTCCAACTCTTCCTCTTCTAACTCCACTCCATCATCCTCATCCTCTATCACAGGCTCAGGAGGAGATGCCCCTGAAATTAAAAAGTTGAGCTGATGCACAGATGCTTCACGGATGCTCTGATACTAGGGGGAACATAAGAATACAGTTTAAAAGCTTACTTGGCAGGTTGGCTTTTAGGATCTGCTGGAGGAGTTCCAGTTCTTCTTCAGGTTCCACATCAGCTGAACCAAACACATCCCCCTCTGGCCACACCTCCCTGAGAAGGACAAGAAAATGGTGAATACTTGAATAACATGAGTCATTAGTGTGAGCAGCTGAGTTTTATTGACCTGGCAGCACGCAGCAGCCCCAGCGCTTCTGGTCCAAGTCGAGCCAGCAGGGCGTCCTGCACACGCACCATGGCCTCAGTCCGTTGCTCCTCAAGTGGAGTTTCAGATGTGGCATCAAATGGCACGATGCTTTCAGTTAAAGCCTCTGACAGCTAAACACAGAAGACAGAGAGGTGGGTTCAGCATGAAAATTTGGCCTTAAGAGAGCATCCTTATTGCAGAGAAGCTCTTTGAAGCCACATGCCCTTGTGCAACACAGTTCTGCCCTCTGACGATGCATGCTTCCTGCTGCCCCCTTGAGGTCGATTCTCACACTGACCTGAAACCCTGAGGCCTTCAGCTCTTCCTCCACAATCCTCCAGGTCTCTTCCAGGGCCTCTGGACTAGTGTCTGGGGCCAAGGACTTTCTTTCACCTCGAGACCTTTTCCGTTTCACCTTCTTCTTCTGCAGAGTTAACAGAACAAGATACACATATTTTGAGCGGACACTAAAGACAAGAATTCTTCAGCACTACAAATTGAGCGCAAGAACTTACCTGAACCATCAAGTTTTTTCGACCTTTGCAGAAGTGTTCCAACATGCGCAAAAAGAGATGAGTTGACTCCACCAAGTCTTTGAGGTAGGACTGAGGCTGGCTGGTTTCATCATACTTCCTCAGCAATGTCAGGAATATCTCTCTGTACTCCATCAGGTAAAATATGTTACCTAAGAAATGAAGGTAAATACAGTAGATGGGACAACTAGCACTGCAACTACACTCAGTGCCTTTTCTTTATAGCTGAAAGAAAGAAAAAAAAAGGCTGAACAAGAGCTGTTGGCATCTTACTTTTAATGACACTGGAACTCTGACGGATGCTTTCATCCTTTGAGTTGTCCATCTCGTTCACAGTTAGCAGCAGTTCCTGATATGCCTTCAGAGCCAGGTGCATCCTAAATGGAAAATGTGATAATCAGTCTGGGACCAACAGAGGGATTTGACAGTTTATTTTATATCAAGCTGCTTTCTAATGATCTTCGTACCTGCGTGACCAGGATGTGGCCTCTTTGCGGTCTGTGAGGATCATCTCATAGTAGTTGGTGATGTTGCGCTCAATAAAATGGAAAGCACGGATGGACATGGTCTCAGAAACTAAGTCAGCACGGAAACCGTTGCCCCGGTTGAAGGCCATGAAGAAGCTGAGTGCCCAGAGGTAGTACGTCTCGTCATGCTGCTGAGTTTGTTCTCGAATTAGACTTTCCTGCAGAGAAGATAAGTAGAGTTTTGCGCCTTGTGAAACTTAAGAACCATTTATTTTAAGAGACACCTATTCAACATAAATGAATCAGACATCCTCTTTATAGGAGTTTGCTTAACTTGAATAAACAACAAATATATAGTCATGTACTTAATAAAACGTGTTATGATTAAGTAGACATAGTAATTATGGATTGATGATCTGGTGTGTATACTTCTCATCAAGAGTTAAAAAGGGTACATTTTATATTGGGTTTGTGAGTCTATGCAAGCAAACACAAGTCGTCAACGTGACAGCAGCTGACCTTGACAAGGTACATGAGGCGATTATAGCAGTTCTCCAGGAAGTCCACACAAAACTCTCGCAGGAAGAGTCGAACATTTAAGGCTGAGCGGCGTTTGTCCTTACACTCCTGAGCCTGACGATTCCTCTTGGGAACACGTCTCACTGCTTTTCCTGTGTCATGAGTGTAATTTTTGAACTAAAAAGAGATCAGAGATTTGGATTCAAATAATTCTGCAAACACTGTTCGCTTGCTTTGTATTTCAGATGAGTTGCAGAAGTTCATTACTCACATTATTGACTTTTCTGTGATAAATCACATCTTTGTCTCCAATGGACTTGAGGCCTTGGACAACAAAGGACCCTCCAAAGCGAGAGTGTCTGAAAGAAAAACATTGACATAAACAAACTAATAAAGAGAAGAGAATGGAACAGTAAAAAGCTCAAACAAGCCATGTACAGGTTGAGTTTCCTCCTCCTGAAAACCAAACCCAGATTCAATCAAGCAAGTAAGTGATATATACAAATGAGTTGAGATTATTATGTGAGTGTGGTGAAAGTGCTGAAAAGTCCATCCCTTCAGGCACTCATGAGGCTCAAGTACATGTCTGGCAGCTATGACATTGGCTGTACATCAGCTCTATTGTACCTGGTTCCTCTCTGAAATGTGCGAGAACGTTTCGCTGCATGCTCCTTCTCCCTCAGTGCCTCCAGCTCCTGAGAGTCTCTCTGCTTCTCTTCTGCCGAACGAGCATGACCGGCGCTTACCAAGGCTTCAGGTGTCTGTAAAGAAAGAAGAGGAGCTCAAACACAGAATTTCTGGACATCTATACGTATATATGTTACACCTGAAAAGGATTCTTCAGTCTAACCTGGTCTCTGAACATAAGGGAGATTATTTCCAACACATGCATGCTCCACTGCTGCTCACTCTGCGCTGATGCCAAAAACTTAACCAGGTCATCGAAGCCGCTCATGTGAATGGCCCATAGCAGCCTGTCATGGACGCTGGCATCATCATCCACTTTCTAAAGGAGAGACAGAGATGAAGGGAGAACTACAGAGTAAAGAGTAAATGAAAGAGTGTTCTAATATAGGCCAGAAGTTGCTTTATCTCTTATGTGAACGCATTCATATTAAAATGAGACCTTCTCTTCACAGGGGTCCGCAGGGACATGAAGCACATTCCTGACCAGCAGCAGGATCCTCTCTATCAGTAGGGTATCCTCCTCCTGTCTCTGCTCCCAGTCCTGACAGACAGGAAACACACAAATAAGCACAACAATTTTACTTAAATAATATGGGAAACAGGTGATTTGAGTTGTTGGTTTGAAACACTCACCAGCTGGAGAAGGTTGTATAATATCTCGCTTAAAATGCCAAAAACCCTCTCACTAGCGAATGCCTGAAAATAAAAGAACTCATTATTGTAAAATAAAATACTGATTGTGAACATGAAATACAGCTGTTATTACAGTACACGGAAGTACTTTCAAACTATAAATATTAACTAAATTCACCATGATTACAAATATAAAATGTAAACTGAAAATTGGAATTGTGTTTATATCAAGATTAAGATCGGAATACCTCTTTGTAAGCTTGTAAATGAGAGGTCACTTCTAAAAAGTGATGTCTAAACACAGGGTCATCAGGCACTTTACCAAAGCAAAGCATGGCAGGCTGAGTGAGGTTGACCATGAGCCTGAGACAAAAACAGATAAGAGTCATATAAGCAACAGTTAGCACATTTCTATGTTTCATTTCTATCATTCATCTATAATTTAATGACAATGTGTTTGATGATACAATACTTAGTACCAGTATATCAATAATGTATCACAATATTTACATTTGTGTATCAATACTCCACTTCTTTGTATCATATTATGATGCATTAACAAACTGATTATTAAGCACACCCATATTATAAATATTGTAACATTATTAAGGACATTCATATTAAGGACACATTTTAAGTTGAAGTGAGAAGTTTCGTCATAGGGTCTATACCTGATGCAGGCATCAAATAAGGGCTTGTCTTGTCTATGCTGAATGATAATAGGAAGAAGGTCATTCTGCACAATCTGTCCCGCACCCAGCTGCTGGCGGACGTCACGGGTGTCATCTTCATGTCGTAAATACCTGATCAAGTCTTTCACGCTCTCTGCAACACAGACACAGAGGACAAGACAGATGGTTCTCTGTTCTTAATCCATGACAATTATATATTTCTCCTCTTATGACAAAGCAGGGAATTCATCCATGTATTATGATTAAAGAAAAATATGAATCTCATTTAAAAAAAACACTCACCTAAGCAGTCAACTTCCTTGTGGTAGATTTCTCCCTCTAGATAGCCAAGAGCACTGCACGTTGCCAAAAGCTCACAATTCATCTTGAAAAAGTCCTTAGACTATCAGCCAATCTGAAGATGGAGTTTCAGTCTAATCAGTCACGCAGAAGGATATAGAAAGACCATCATCGAAGAAGCTGAAAAGGTAGTGTCAGGGCTCCAGGGTGTTTTGGTCAAACATGCACCCAAAAAAATCTGTCAGGTGCTTTTAAGCAATTAACTGGTTGCATTGATACCCCTGAATATTGATGCCTAATCTCAGTGTTTTCTCTGGTGAGGATTTGTGGACTTGAGGACCTTTAAACATTAATAAATGAATACTCTGCCAGGCCTCCATATCTCAGATCCAGCTCTATGTATCTATTTTTATCATTAGATTTTAACTTTTGTATCAATTAGTGGTTTTCATAATATCCCAGTAATATTGGAGATCGATACATTTATCTGTCACAAACATCACACAAACTTTGAAACACTGTTTTTAAACAATTGAGGTTATCACATTTTCTCTGCGTGTGCAGCGAACAAATTAAAAAGTTATCTGCATCTTTATTGCTGTTTACAGTCATACATATTCTGTGTTAAGAAATTAAATCAAACCTAAGTTGTTGTGCTGGTGCAACTAAATATGACTCAATGAAGCCTCTCAGTGCAACCCGTATTAAAGGTTAGTCTGGAGCCATTTGAATTAAATATGAAATTCAAAGGTGTGTGGGGTTTTTTTGGACAATATCAATGCAATTAATAAAGATATTTGCTAATGAAGGTGGATCTACACATGACATGTAAACTTAGAAGCAGCTCATACAGTTCAGGGGTCCTTCGCCATGTTTGGCATTACACTATTGTCACCCACCACATCATTAACATAACGTGAATATTACCTAAAGTGTGGTGATAATATCAAACTGAGGAGGAGTTTTCAAGGGTTTATATCAGACACGGTCTCAGGTTAAGTTGTTGGCCCACTAAGGACGGTTCTCCTCCACACATTGCTAATGTTGTGTAGCCGGGACAGTTAGCTTCAGTCTGCTGCAAACTGACCGCGAAATGACTTCAGCCTCGGTCCAAACAAAGAAAGACTCCTCATACTGACTTACCTAAATGTTGAAATGGTGTTACCATCAAGGTGTCGTGTTCAGTAAGCGATGGTTTGAAAAGTGAAGTTAAGTTATGAGTACGACGGTAACTGTCTGCTGTCAAAGCGGACGAGTCTCGCGCCAAGACAGCGAGCGAACACTCAGACCGGATGTAGAATGTCGTCACGAGGTTCCCTCTTGCCCTGAGCTTTGCCTTTTAGGCAGCACCTTCCCAGCTTGAACAACCCAACAAACGCGAAACTAATCAGGATACATGCAATTGGTGTGTCAGGTTGAGGCTGTGGAGGTGAATTCTAAGAGTTTGGAGGTGCCAGACCCTGAGAATATAGAGGAATACACTTTCAGTTGTGTCGCCTGCAAGGCTGTACTTAGGGAAAAAGACAGAGAGATGAAGAAGTGTCTCCTAATGCTAAAAACCATGAAGAACCTGTGTGAAGCTAATTTGTCTCCTTGGCAAAGTATTTGTCCATATTTTTCTGATACGGTTCATCGAAAAAAGTTTTTCATCCATGTTGTGTGTCCATGTTATGACACCATACTTAATAATTCTCCTTAATTCACTTGAAGAAAGCATCAAAAACAGGTGAACAGGTGGTGAACACCTTGGGCAGGCTACTGGACAAAGAGAAAAGAAGCGCTTCAAAGGTAGGAAATACATTTTAGCTAACTTAGTTAACCATACTGACCACGGGCTTTATTTAAAAACGCATTGCAATACAAATTTTTCACTGCTGGGTTGAAAGGAAATGTTTACCCTCATACCTTGTACTGATTCGCTGGTCAAAGACAAATAATATAGGAATTTTCCCTCACCCCTTCCCTGCTTCCTTATGTAAACTTGATATTTCATGCAAACCACTGATATTAACTTATTTGTTTACAAGTACAAGGTGCTCTTGGACATAAAATACAGATTATAGATGGACTAAAGAAAACAAGATAATGCAGATTGGCTCTAATTAAGTTTATTTGCACTTACATATTCATTCATCAGTCGTGCCCGGTACACACAGCATTGCAAAGCACATTCAGCAAATCTTTTCAGTTGGTTACGGTCTTATTGTAAGTGTCAACACTTCCTGTGCGTCTCTGGAAATCTGTTGGTTTGCACAATAAGAGGATAGCGAAGCCTTTAAAACAAATGCAAAAAGGTTAATTTGTTCTCAGTCTGTCTTTTAAGGTAGGTCGGCTGAAGGGCAGTGTCTAGAGTTTTGTTAGTAAGTCATGTCTACGACACAAACCACTAAAATTCTGCAATTAAACTACCTGTTTTAGCCTGTAGTGGAAAACTCTGCTACAAACGCATGGTCTTCTAAGGTTTTAACGGGATTGCACTGTAAATCAAGGCCTCAAGTGGTGTGTTAATAAAGTGGTCTTGCTGAGTTCTACAGGTGACACAGGTGTTTAGCAAAAGTTGGGAGGCTAAAATAGCACCAAAGTGACACTGTCTAAAGGGATTCATTCAACATCGCATCTATACTGAGACTGTCTGCTAGACAATAAAACACATAACTAGTGGGAATGAGGACTATATAGATCAGAGTTTTTTTTTCTGTTTTTGTTCCCCCTTGTTGTTCTGGCCTTCACATTTTTAATTTTCCTTATTTACTCGTCATCCTTGTCGGTTCTATCAGAGTCTCTCTCCTTCTCCCTCCTGGATTCCTTCACCACCTGTTGGAGAACAAAGTTTAAATCATTCAAATTCACTTTTTATGGTGTAAGTAAACAGAGCTTTTATGTTTCTCACACTTTCCATAATGCAAATAATATCATTCTTGTTATTTAGCATCATGTCATGCCATTTTGATATAAATCATTGTACCTCTCCATCTCTAGTCTCAACAGTCTTAATCACCACAGTCTTCTTGGTCTGGGTGCCAGGGCTCTGTTCATAGTCTGTGAAAAGTCACATTAAATGCTTGTAAGAGTTTTACACTTAGATACGATAATTAATTTCAACAGCTGAATTGTAAAGACTTGTTATGCTAAAGATTGGACTGTTAATAAACCTGCCAATACCATCCACATCTTCAGCAATTGACGTTTAGATTCTGAGTCAGTTTTGCAGTCGAGTTTAATTGCAACTGCAACCATGAAGAGTTTTGAATTTGCTACAACTCTGACTTGCATCTCCTACTTGCTTCTCCATAGCAACAGCAGCAGTCTCATGAATATTTTAGTATTTTGAGCCACCTCCCATACCAAAGTGACATAAAAATTATTTCACAAACATTCACTCGCAATAATAAAAAATGAAGGCTATAACAAGAACCTAGAGATTGTTAAATCATCCAGGAAAGTTCCACGTGGAAAAATGTAAAATCGGAACACAGAATGGGAAAAAAACACCTCTAGAAACAATGGTTCTCATAACTCATAACTTACCTCGATCACCAAAGTGGTTGCTCATGCCAAGATTCATGATGGGAACAGTAATCCTAAATAGGGAATAAAAAAAGTGTGTGTTATGAAGGTATGTGTATCAAAAAGTAATTTGCTTTGCTTGAGGTTCGACAAGTAACTTTTAGTTTGATGTTAATTAGAGCTGGCTTGATTCTCCAACCATACTAACAAGGAATTTGACTCCTGTTTTTCATTGCTCTCAATGTATTTACAGGAATAGACATAAAAGCTAAGAACAAGGGCAACAAACACTGGACAAGTACAGGTGAAGAATGGTAGGAAACTATTGTACTAATAGTAATTTATGTGCACCTTTAATGCATGTTTTCTAAATTTGTTAACCACTGAACCTTAACATCAATGCCATATGAAGAGGCTTTAGGAACTAGTTTTGGTTGATTTTGCTGTGAGGTGACAAATCTTCCAATTGCTGCCCATCTGGCCTCTAATCTTGAGAGAAGCGCAGAGTGATAAAACAAAACAAAATCCTGTAAATACAGCAAACATTTACATTGCAAGGTTTACCCTCACCTGCTCTCCTCCCCCTCCAGCAGTTTACGGTAAGTAGCAATCTCAATGTCTAGAGCCATTTTGACATTGAGGAGATCCTGGTACTCCCGAAGGTGGCGAGCCATCTCCTCCTTCAGGTGGCGGATCTCATCCTCCAGCCTGGACACGTTGTCTTGGTAGTTGCCAATCTCATTGCCAAACTGGTCCTCCATGTCACGCATCTGCCTCAGCAGAGCTTCGTTCTGAAAACACACAATGCAATTAGAGAATGCAATGTGTATAATGATATAGATTAATTTCAGATTAATGACTGGTGGTGTTTAGACTCACCGTGTTCTTTAGTGCATCAATTTCACAGTTGAGAGACTGAATCTGCCTCCTGGACTCGTTGGCCTCCTGCTTGGCCTGCCTCAGAGAATCAGTGCTGCGCTTTGCAGATTCAGTCAGGTCAGCAAACTGTAGGGACAAAAGCAGAAACACACAGGGATGAATACCTTTCTGAACTGAAATTTCATAATGCAATTTCGGTGTGTGTCTACCCACCTTGGACTTGTACCAATCCTCAGATTCTTGCATGTTCTTGAGGGCAATGGTCTCATACTGGGCCCTGATGTCCCTCAGCGCACCAGTCAGGTCAGGCCTGGCAGTGCTGTCCACCTCCATCTTCAGCTGCTGGGTCTGGACACTCACTTGTACCTCCTGGATTTCCTGATGATTCCAAGATTTAAACAAATATGTCAGAAACACAAAACTGTTACGAAAAAATATAGTCATTTTTCCATTCTGAAACTTTTTTTGTAGGTGTTAGGGTTCCGTTTTACGGCCCCTACTATTTTCAATACCAAGAACAATTTAATCAAATTGATCTGAACATCTATGCAGTTGACACTTTTTTATTCCCTCCTGCTGAAATGCAGTGAAATTAAATTGAATCAGATTTTGCAAACAGTAGACTGAGTAGCCTGCATCATGTTGCTTAGTGGTTAAAAATGGCAGTGGTATCCACAGACTCATGTTTTTAACCTAAACATAGAATTTAAATGTCATTTATCTGTAGTAAGTTGAAGCTTGTTAGTCCAGCACATAAAATGGACTTTCTGCATCACTGATTGTACTGTCGCTCAGCTAATCATTGGGATAACCTCATACAGACAAATGTCTACTATCACTTAATCTGCATATCAATTAGGAGTCAGTTGCTTGGGATGTATATGCATTCAAAGGTTGAGTATTACCATAAAAGGTCTCTAGATAACATAATGAGATGCATGATTCCAGTGACGAAAGGCTTCTCTATTCATGCGAGCACAGTGCATAGGAGGTAGCATCACTTACCTCATCATGGAGCTTCTTAAGGAATTCAATCTCATCCATCAGAGACTCTATCTTCCTCTCCAGCTCCAGACGGGACAGTGTGGCATCATCCACATCCTATTTTTGAAACAAACATAATGTATTGTTAGGTTGCCATGATAGCAAAATGTCATTCATTACTGAAAACCTCATTATCATAAACATAATTGTATAATTATATTAGAGTACCTCTGAGATAATGTTTCCATAATCTGTTATGATTATAAGATTATAATAACAATTGACAGATTTATTCTAAATTTCACCTATGTTTTATGTTTAAAAAGCCCATTATGAGTTTCCTTTAGTGTATAGAAATGTGTAGGTCATGATGTGGTACAAAGACTTTCTATATGGAGTTTAAAAATGTAAACTCCATCTTATAATTCACATTTTTAAGAAGAAAATACAATTATTATAAACGTAGCCATCAGTAACTGTTTCACTTGTATGAATTATTTGTAACTTTTGATTTAAATCCAAGTCCTGTTAGTGTGCTGCAGTCAGAAATGGTAATATTAAAGAAATGCGTTCTGTTAGACTAGCTACTCTGACAGTGTGGATGTGCTGGAGATGGAACCAAGCTGTCCATTTTGACCTGTTATACAAGCCTGAGGACACTGTAACCAATACGGTAATCACTGTCCTGTGAGCCAAGTGTTTACCTTGCGGAAGGCCACCAGGTTATTCTCAGCATCTGCCCTCTTCTGGGTTTCTTCATCCAACCTTGAGGACAAAAACAAGACACAATATTTCAAATAATGCACAGATCTTCTTGAGGCAGCAAGGAATCCCCTCTTTACAAAAGAGAGATGACCATCTTGATGAATTTGTCCAAGCACACCCATCCTGTCTGAGGTTACACTGGGGCACCAGCTGGCAAAAAGCTTTCTGGATCAATTTGTTAATTCACTGTCCTGTAAAAAGGGTTTGGGAGAGAGCCCAGTGGGATCAGCAGCTGCTCCTTTCAACTAATGTGGTTTCTCTAGAGTTCAATAAGGTCATCTGCACACACTCAATAAGGTTACATACACACTTCCCTTCTCTTTAAGGATTTCCAAGGATCATTTAGCTGGTGTCTATAGATGGGAAAAAGCTGGGAGTGACATTTACAGGACAGCTATGTAGAATCTGTGCTATTCAGGATTTAATTTAGCAGACAGAGACATTTGGAGACTGCCTTCAGCTGAAATGTCATTTGATGCTCCTGTAAAAACAAGCAAAATGAAAATGAAACTCAGTTAGAATTCATGAGTCACTGTGGTGAGTCATCACACGTTATATAACAATGTTGTACAATGCATTTGCTCATTCTGCCAGAAGTTTCTGTCTGATGGGCTGTCTGTGTGGTCGATGATGTCTGGATGTGAATGTGAATCCAGGTCCATCCACCCTGTCAGACAGAAGTCATGCCCGGACTGGACATAAAGTAGATTAGTGGGGAAACCATCACACAGTGGGCCCTGCTTCCTCATCTTTAATTCATGCTGTGTTACAGGGGTCCTTTTGTCCTAATGGGGTCTCTGGCACCATCCCATCAGCACACAGGGACACTGAAAACACACCTAATGGAGTCATTGAGTCACATTGATTTTTCCTGACGCTGTTCTCACCAGGCCTGATATCCAACCTCTCTTCCTCTGGACCCATTTCCTCTCCCTCTCTCTCTCTCCCCTCCCTGCTCCTCAGTCAGCCCCACCCTTTGTCTGCTCCATCCATCCTCCTCCTTTCTCTGCTCATGTCAGTGGGTGCATGCATAATTGTGCGTGTTTTTAAAAGTCGATAACTTTGCGTTGTTTAAGGGGGAATCATTAATCACGAAACAGTGATGGGGGCTCTTTGAGAGGATTTATGGTTCTGTTCCTTTTCCGAAATCCATTCGAACAAATTGCTCATCTGATTTTTTTGGGGGGATTTTTTTTTAGTGGACAGGTTTACTAGGTTTATTTACAAAATAATCACTACCATAATGATATGATTATATGATGATAGGGCTAGTTTTGGAGTTGGTTTAGCAGCACTAAATTACTCTTACGGCCAGAAACAGCGTCATCGATCTGCACTGTAAACATTGCACAAGGTGACACATTATACCTTTGCTTTGTCAGTGAATTTACTACTGCCTCTGTATGAAATGTGTGATGTAATTTAAGTTGTCTTGTCTTGAATGCATTTGATATCATCACTGTTTGCACACTAGGGAGCAGCAATTCAATGATCTCATCAAGTTATAGTTTCAGATCGTTCACGGTTGAACATCACTATCACCGAACACTTCCTTTTTAATTTGGCATCAGTAACCTTGTAATAGTTCCTTGACAGGTACTGGGGCTCTTCTGCTTTTATTTATGTCCTGCACATACATTGAAACACTCCCCTGTTTAAGATGTGGGGCGGTTTGCTGTATCATGCTGCTGCTCTGTGGTGTCCATGTGTAGTGATGTGCCACGCCCTACACCACCATCACTACTGGAGTCAAGTTGCAGCCGCCCGGGGACTCGCTACCTTCTCTGTGCTTAAAGTGGATCACGTATAGAACATTATAACGGTCATGATTCATGTTCGGAGGCATTGGTGCTAAGTTGGCTCAACGTATGCGATCGACAAACTCACAACAGGGAAATGTTTGAATGAAGAGGAGAGAAAACCCTTGACTTTGTTGGGACAGTATGGTTTGTTTGAATACGATGCAACTTTGTCTGTCGCCACATGTTCATTAATAGTTCTGTTTCCCTGGGACAAGTCTGGCCTGACCATTTTCTCAAACTCTCAAACATTTTCTCAAAAAATTATTTTTTTCAATAGATCTTCCAGTTCCCTACCTTTCAAACAAAATATGTCACATCATCACCCTCACACAAACCATCGATCCATCTGTCTGTCACTCTATCTCAGTCCCATCACTGGTTGTTTAGCTGATCCCGTTAATTCATGCATCATACTTTACTCGGTACAAACCTCTGCTTCATCAGGGCCAGGTCCTCAGCAAGGTTGTCCCTCTCCATTAGGTACTGGTCTCTCTCCTTGCCGATGCCGTCCATCTGGCGCCGCAGCTCCCTCAGCTCCTCCTGGAAGATGTCGGTTGCGCGGTTGGGCTGACCATGCTGCTGTTGCCCCTTGAACTGGTTGAGCTCCTGCTGCAGTGCACCGTTCTGCTGCTCCAGGTAGCGCACCTTCTCGATGAAGCTGGCGAAGCGGTCGTTGAGCTCCTGCAGCTCGGCCTTCTCATTGCTTCGGGTGGTGAGGAACTCCTGGTTGATGGCTTCGGACAGGGTGAAGTCCACCTTGTCGTAAGAGAGGCGAGGGGGCTGGGTGCTGGACCGGGAACGCTGCTGTTGGTAGGTGGTGCCGCGGGATGCAACCACAGGTGACATTGAACGCATGTAGCGCCCTCCAGAAACTGGCATGCGGGAGGACACATTAGAGTAAGAGGACATGGAGATTGGGCTTGGGCTTCCAAAGGTGCGCCTGTAGGAGGTGGAGGTATGCATTGAGTGGCTCATGGTTGGTCTTGTTCTGTTCTTTATCGCTGTGGAAAGATAGAGAGCTGGAGGCTTGGAGATGCTCTTGAGGCAACAGGACATCCGACTGAAGAGTGCCAGGGGTTTTTATGCACACAAGCTGGCTATCCCATCATCCTCACGCCCCCCCGCCCCTCCCTCATTTCTCCTCACCCCACCCACATGAACACTTCCTTTCTCAATCACTCATCGGTATACAAGCTTTGGCCACTCCCTACTCTTCATAGATAGGCCCTGCCTCTCTTTCTGTGTGTATGTGTGTTCTCTGTCTTACTGTCTGTCTCGAAAAGTCCACCCTTTTAACCAGCGCTCGGCACAAGGCCAGACTCGCTTCCACATTACTGCTTCGATTGCCAAAGATGTCTTCTCACGCCCACCCCTCCTCACCCGTATTCATGCACCCGTTGACATTTTGCAATGATCCTTACAGTCAGATTTGGTCAGTTTTGATTATCTGTCCGTATGATTTCTATTCAAATGACTTCACTCAGAGTTATTTTCTCAATTTAACTATTAAATATGTGCATCAAGGATCTTGTTACCTGGTTCTCAAAAAGAAACTGTGAGATTGTGGTTTTAATTGAATCACATGGATACATTGATTTGATTCTTTCCCCCCCCCCTCCATCTGTCTCCCTTCCCCTCTCTGTCTCTCTTTCCTTTTACTGTAATGGAATACTTTATTGATATTCTGGGCGTCTGGGGCAGAGCCATGACTCTGCAGTTATTCCATCCTTTTGAAATGCACTAATCCCTTTTATAGTAAGTATTGTCAGATAACTTTTTTCGGTATTTCTGGTAAATAGTGGATTTTTGGTAAATTGATGACAGAGGTCAAAGTATAGTGACATTTGTTAGAGCAGGTTCAGGGACATACCCAGCACAAATCATTGCCTGTCTATGAAGACATCGTCAAAAAATGTGTTGTTTTGAATAGTCAGTATTCACAGTACCAAATCTACAACTTTATGACACCTTTAACTTACTTTTCTTTTTTTCAGTTTAAGTTGCTTCAGCCAACGACTTTGCCATAAAATCATCAATAATGTATTGGTTTCCTTTTCTTTCTGATAAACTTTGAAGTACAATGACTAAAAGCTTTACTGTTAAGTTACAATACGATTGGGTTATACATTACAAACACAGCCACTGAGGGGATATTATGCCTTAAATCAGATTGACATGGCAAGCATAAAAGCACCTTCAGATCTTCCTGCAGACTGTGTGTGTGTGCGTGTGTGTGCGCATGTGTGTGTAAGGTCTAAAGTCATTTTAATTGAGGTCTGCAGACAAGCTGCAATCTCCTATAAAGTTGACGTAATTCTGAGCATGCTCCGTGGTGACTGGGTGTGGCACTTTGTTCCCTTTGTGTCCCCTGTGATGCTCGGTACCTTTAATCCTCTCCATTTATGCTCTCTAATATTGGATATGATACATAGCTAAATATAACATATGGTTCCGTATTTGTTTCTCTTCACGCACACATATACACGTTGTTACACACCAATAAGCAGCCTTTATTTTAATCTGTTCTCAGCACTTTTCCTGATTAAATTTAACTTTGGGTTCCTCTGCCTAATGGAGATTTGGTGCACAGTGTGCTAACAAAATAAAGTAATCGCTTTTACTGTCTGTCATTCACAAACACACACACACTTGATTTTCTCCGTTCTACGTCTGCATGGCTGCTGCAGAGCTCTGGCTTTCTGTGTAATAAATGGCCCATGTTAGTCTTAGCTCTGTAATCTAATCAACCTGCTTTATGGTCAGTAACTCTCTCCACTCCCTCCCTGCCCCCTCTGTCTCACCCTCTCTCTGCTCAGAGCACATCTCACTCTCTTTTCTTCCATCAGATCCTGATCCAGTCTGCCCCGATAAGTCAAGGTTTCTTATCGGTGTGTAGAGACTATATCTGCATTTCTACACCTTAGTTATCAACATACACATCAGGCACACATCACATATGCAAAAAAACACACAGTTGAATGATTTTGAAGTAGACTGTGTCAGTAATACTAACCTCAGCCAGATGTTACCATTAGTTATTGACCCCTTCTGGTTTCTCAGGGAATTCCCAAAAGGGCCATAAATTCAATAATGCTTCTTCATCAGTATCAGGCTAGAATATCTGTTACCAGTGGCACATACTGAACCCACAGTGTGTGTTTCATGTTTCACATCTGAACAGGCATTTAAATATCTCAGTCTCATGGGTAAGCAAGAAAACAAATGTTTACTGCATTTTCTCATATGAACCTAATGATTTGGGTGTGGTATCTGATGAGAAATCTAATCAAATCAGTGTCCAAAACAGAAATCAGCCATGAGAGCTGCAGAGAGCTTACAGCGGCATCTACAGCTGTCAATTTATATCTTTCACAGTAGTAATCCTTTAAATGATAAGTTCACCCAAATATGAACATTTAGTCCTTTGCTTTTCACAGCAAAAAAATCAAACAGAATATGGCTTCATAAGGCTTGTCAGGCATGATCTAAGTCTCCTTAAGCCCCGAGATCCCAATTTGATATGAAAAGACATGGTCATTAGTGTTAGTGTTGTTAGTGTTTAAGTGTTAGTGTGCACCAAAATAAAATAAAAAAAATGTTCAGATTAACATGGGGTCTTTGGGCTTCCTAAGAGTTGGACTATGCCATACAAGTTGTATGGACCTATTTTGTGTGAGGCTTTAGTTTGAAGTACAGAATAACTACGGGTGACAGATGCTGCTAATGCTGATTGTGGACTGCAGTGAAACACCACTACAACCTTGACTGTGGTAGGTTTCTGCAGCATAGAGGACAGATGACGGAAACTGTATCCTTTTTAAGATCAGTTGCTAGGGAGTTGTGAGCTATAAAGAGTCTTTCAAATTAATCAGTGCCGTGAAGCTGCTCGGGTGGTGTCACCAGGCTCACTCATCTCCAGGTTCACCGCCTGCCTTATCTGAAGAAGAGAAGCCAATTTCTGGACCTTGGTGAGATTTCAGCCCATAATGCTTTTTTGCTTTGACAAGTGGTGATGATGCTGTCACCTGTTAAAGCTGCAGGCCTGGTAAGATCTGAGAGGTTTGTCAGGTCCAAGATAGAGAAAAAATGGAGGCCCTCCAGTGGCGCTGCAGGGTTTTATCTTGGCAGCACTTAGTACATGTGATGCAAAGACATGTTAACGGTCCAGGATGATTAATGGCTGTGTTAGGTAATTACTGTAATGGAGCACTGCAGTGTTACACAAGTCTATTGGAAGTCTTTTAATTTGGAAAACTTATGTATGTAAGTAAAGAGAGAAGCGGACATTGCTTAGCACCGCATATATGGGTAAAACCACACTGATACAAATTTGCATTAATGTCCTAAAAAGTTTTTTTTTTTTGAGAAAGGTGCACAATATGTACATATTTTATCTCCTAGTTGCTGCTGAGACTAGTGCAATAACACAATCCACTGAATTTTCAAACCTACAAAAACAGACATTAAGACATAATGCAACAATTCTTTTTTGAACTAAAAAATGATTCAAAAATGCAAACCATTTTATTCAGAGCCATTTCTTCCTCTGCCTCCCACCTTTTTTTCCCCTGTGTAGTCCATACCGTAGTTTCTTCCATTAAAGATTTTGCTGCAGTGACGTCAGCCTTTTTTTCCTGCACTGCAGTGTGTCATATGATGTACATGCAACAGCCACTCTTTGTCAGCTCAGTGCATTAGGGTAGTCTGCAGAGTCTTGATAAATCATTTTAATTGTGCAGAGAGCAGAACGTGATGGTAATATTTTTTCAGCACACTCAGCTGCAGTGTTGCTTTAACTGCACCGCTTTGTGACCGCGTCTCTACCCCCATTCTACATGCCTGCGGAGAGCATGTTCATGATATGCCTTTATGTTATGGAATAATAAGGGAATACGTTAGTTGTTTGTTGTGGTACAGTGTAGTAGTCAACTTTATACTGTGTGTAGGACAGAATATTGTATTGGGATGTATTACTGTTTTATCTGAATGTTCTCATAGTGTAAATACATTTCAGAGCCTGTTTCAGCAATTTATTTATCTATCATTTGCTTTGACAGCCACCAAGTTATTAAAAAAATGATGTGTTCTTTCTAAAAATATTACGGTTAACCAAAGTAGATTAGCCCTAATGGGTGTTTAGGGTAATGATTTAAGGTGTAACTAATTTAGTCATATAAGTTAGTTGTTTTTTTGGCCACTAGGGGGCAGTGCACTGACATTACCTTATACATATTGAAAATATTTCAGCATTCAGTTGAATGTTTACACATTCTACAGATAGGAAGCAACATTAACATTCATTTGAAGTTGTATTTCTGGTCATATGATGAACATAAATCCAGTATTCACCTTTTAGCTCAGGTTTGGTCTCCACCACCTCCTGTCAGAAATATCTGGCTTTCCATATCTGTATTGGCAAAAAAAAACTATGATAATGAGAGTGGTGAAAATGAGGTGAAACGGTAAATTTGCTGACAGTAAGACCAATGCAATTTTCTGAACAAGAGTGGAGGGGAATTGAAGAGTCAGGTGATAATTCTCGGGACCGAAATGAATTAAATACTGTATATACAAATAAGATAAAGGTCTTTATATGTGAGCTGATTAAGTATTACCATATGATTTCAAAAATCAAATGTATCAAATGTTCTTGGTGATGATAAGAATGAAAATTTCCACTTCCATGCAGTCTTTAATTGGTTAGGGCATGAAATCAAATTAGCATCACATGCAAATGATAAGGAAATAAACAGGGAACAACAAAAGTGATGGTGATAAAGTTTCATTTTATTCATTTTGGGGTAGCAAACAAAATAATCTTGTGTGATATAAGTGATTTAAATTACATTGTAAAGAAATTGAATGAAAATGTGCTTACATCAATTTTCCAATTAGTTTAGTGTAAGAAGGCCACAAAAAAAGAATAAGCATTAGTTCCAATTAATAAAAAATACTGTAGGTCAAAATAAATATCACTTTCCTCTACAAATGCTTTAACATTTTTACACTTGACTCCTTTCCATTTCTACAAATGTTGTTGTACATGGGGCTGGTCACTTAACTTGGTACACTTAGTTCTGTTCCCATACATTGACTGGGAGTTACATTATTGCTACAGTTAAATTACTGTGTGTATAAAGGCATTATTATAGCGAGTGCTGTACATGTTAGACTGATGATGAAATTCACACAATCCTCCCCTGAAGCAATGGACGACTTTCTCCTGGTGACTGTCGGCTCAGCAAGTTCCACAACAACAAAGGCACTGATGTTACCGCTGAGCCACCTCCATTACTGTCAACACCGTCTTCTCTTAGTGGCTGGTACTGCTTGAAGCGCCTAATAAGAAACATGCAACAAGGGAGACAGGTGAGGATGACAGATTTACTTATGTTGTTTTTATAAAGCATGAAATAAAAGCCAAAACATCTATCAACATCCAACAAAAACTTAAAGAGAAATAAACAAAACTATAAACAAGAGGAAAGATAGGGTCACTCTCAGTTACATTATATTTCTCTAAGGTCCTATTAGAGTGAGGTAATATTACAAATACACACCTGCTTTTGTAACCAAGTAGGTTATGGGTCACTATTTTGAAGCCTTGAGTTTTGTAGCATTATAGCCATCTTGGTTTGTAGAACCAGAAATTACCATTGGCAGTGTGTCTATCTGTTGGTTGGTGCATTACTTTAGCGCAGACTTGAATATGTCAACAATTAGATGGATTGTCATTAACTTTTGCACAGACATCCATGTTGCCCAGAGGTGGAATCCTACTGATCTTCTGACGTCTCCTCTGGGGCCACCATGAGGATTGAAGTTTGATAACAATGGTTGGATTGTATTAAATTAACTTGATACCCACATCCAAGTCCCCATCAAGATGAATTGTAAGTTGTACGTTTCGTTCAGCAACTATTCAAAAATGTTAGCATGCTAACAACCTGTAATAAACCTCCTAAACATGATAAATATTACCTGCTAAACATCAGCGTGTGAACATTGTCATTGTCATCCTGATGTTAGTTAAAAGCAAAGTTAAGCAGACGCTAATGACTGAGCAGGCTGTTTCTGCATTCCACAGGGATCATTCCCGGGACCCTTACTCTATCTATAGCTTCTTGATATTGTGCATGCTGGCTTACTGACACACCTACAGTGAATTTAGTCACCATCGATGTTATCACCTGTGCTTTTCCTGCTGTTAGCCTACAGGTGAAACAATCCCATGTGAGAAATGTCTAAAAGACCTGCATTAAAATTAGGTCAAAATATAATAGGAGGAATCTTTTACAACAGTAAACCATGATAAACAATATTTTTACTGGCAACTTTTATTTTTATTTATTAGGTTTGTGCATCTTTTTTTATTTTTTTATTTTTTTATTTGTTTTGTAATGTTGTAGTCATTTTGGACCCAAGATAAACCAGGCTAATACATTAGGAACTCACCTGTACATCAAACCAATACAACAGACAACACAGGCGAGGGCCATAACACCCAGGACTGTGGCTGCTGTTCCAGCTGGGGTGCCACCGGAGGCTGAAATTGTAGCACAATATACAAATTAGATACTAGTCTATATATTTAATACTTTAGTGGTTATTAATTATTTTTTTTCACCCACCTACTGTCACACTGACTCTGGCACTTGCCACAGCAAGACTAACATCATTGGTCAGTGAGACATTGATGCAAAACACTCCGGAGTCATTGAAGAACTGACGAAGGATCATTTGACAGTCTGGAGAAGGTGTGGCGGCGCTACAGACTGTTTCCACCGGTGTGATACAGTCAGCATCAGAAATGACTGTGCAGACCTCACTGGGCAGACTGAGGGGAGGATAGGGAAGATCCAGAGACAGAGTTATAAAGAGAACAACCATAAGTGGATAAATTCCTGTCATAAACCCAAGCCCAAATCAATACACTCCTAATGTGCTGAACAGTCAGCGAACCTCTTGACCCCGAGTCGGGTTTTTTTCTTTTTGTCTATACATGTGCACTAGGATGATAATACTGAATAGATGAACTAGCACAAAGTTTAAACCCATTTTGTGACACCAGAGATTGCAACTACTGTATGTCTTTTGAAGTCATGAAATCAAAATAGGGTTGCATCAGGTCTTGTATCTTTTTTTAGGTTGTTTTGTAATCAGTAGCTTGATTATTGAAGATGCCTTAACAATCAATAATCATAAGTTTACCAATAGTTTAGACTTTTAGTTTTCTTCATCTGGCTGATGGTTATAGCGCAACCTCACCGAATTCTGAAGAGACATTACTGATTAGCCTAAAGTTTGAAGGAGAACAATTTACTTGTGTTGTGTTTTCTAGACTGAGATAATTAGGTTAAACTGTTCCAACCTCCAAATAGCTTGTGTTTTTGATGATTGGTACTACTCACCTTCCCTGACAGCTAATGGTGACGTCCACGGCATTCTGATCCAACTCTGTAGCCATTGAAACAACGTTGGCCATCTGCACAATCTCCACACTTTCAATACCCTCTGCAGGATTTAAAGAGGCAGACAGACAGATTTTAACAATAAAAATCATAAGGTTTCAGTTAAAGAATAAAATAACCATTAAGGTTTAAACTGCTGGAGTCAAAGAAGCTTTATGGACTTACGAACAACATCCACAGAGGTGGCGAGGGAGCCGTAACGGTAAACCATGCAATCAGCCGTCAGCTCTGGTGCTTGTCTTTTGGCCACAATGAGGGGAACCTGTGCCGGATCTGTTTCCACTTCTGCTTGAACTTCACCTTCAGCTGGAACAACCTCCTCTTCACCTGCTGGTTGCTCTGCAAAAAACACAAGAGACTTTTTTTTTTCAAGAGCTATCTTAATTGCGTGTATGATTATTTCAGTTGACAGTAAATACTCACCTGCAGTAGCTGCAACATCATTCTCAGTTGCCTGAACTTCGGCCTCGGTATCAGCTGCAGCTGCCTCCTCTACAGTTGTGGTCTCAGTGGCTGCAGGGGCTACAACGTTTTCAGCAGGGGCTTCTGTTACAGCTTGGACTACCTCTGCAGCAGCATCAACAGCATCAGCAACATTATCAGCTACAGCATTATCGGCAGCAGCAGTAGGTTCAACAGCTTCAGCAGCAGCAGCAGCCTCTGCAGCAGCAGTAGCTTCAACAGCTTCAACAGCATCAGCAGCAGCAGCCTCCGCAGCAGCAGTAGCTTCAACAGCATCAGCAGCATCAACAGCAGCAGCCTCCGCAGCAGCAGTCGCTTCAACAGCATCAGCAGCAACATCAGCAGCCACAACATCAGCTTCTTCCTCTGCAGCTCCTTCTGCCACAGGGGCAACAGTGGCGGTGTCAGTGACCTCACCTGCCGCTTCTTCTCCCTCTGCAACAGGGGCAACGGAAGCAGCAGCGTCAATCACAGGCACATTTTCTTCGGCTGCATCTGTAACCACTGCGGTCTCATCTGCAGCAGCTGCATCAGCATCTGCAGCATCTTCAGCTGCAGGTGCGACAGAAGCAGCAGCCGCCACCTCACCTGCTGCTGCTGCTGCTGCTGCTGCTGCTGCTGCTGCTGCTGCTGCATCTGTGTCCTCTGCAGCGACATCTGCTTCTACAGCTGGGGCAGCAGTATCCTCCTCTGGAACAACAGCTGCGTCGACTACTGCAGGTGCTACTGAAGCAACCTCAACTGCCTCTGTGTCTGTATCAACGGCTGCTTCTCCATCTTCTGCGTTTGTGGCTTCCTCAGCTGGAGTGGCATCAGAAGCAGGAACATCCAGAGCAATTGCATCTCCTCCCTCTGCTGGTGCAGCTGCTGGGGTTGAGTCAATCACGACTACTGCTGGAGCAGCAGAGGCATCGATAGGAACAACTGAAAGAAAAGTTTAAAACAGCCGAGCTCCACTTAGTTTAGAAATCTTATAGGACGATATATATGTATAAAAGTGAAGACAAGACAATGATTAGCTCAAATCTCACCAGCAGTGGGGTTCCCACAGCCATTGGGGATGCTAGCCATGACGACCACCTGAGGTTTGAAGGTCCCGGTGGCGAGGTATGTGTGTGTGACAGAGAGGTCTCTGGAGATCAGAGTACCAGTGCTGTCACCAAAGTCCCAGCTGTAGCTGATGTCGGCGTTGCTAAGATACTGGCTGGGGTCATGGAGCTTGACACTAAAAGCAATGGCTCGGTTCTGGATGAAGTTCTGGTCATCCTGGTTCACATCATTGACTTGGGCGAGGGATATGGTGAAGGGAACCTGGTCTAATGATGGAGCACAAGTTGAAGAGCGGTTAGGATGACAGCTGTTAAAGAGATAGAAATGCTGTAGAATTATCTTCCTTTAAGTTTGACCGGTCACCTGTGATGGCGAAGACTGTGGAGGCGTAGCCAAGAGGGATGAACTTGTCTTTGCCACGGCAGTGATAGATGACTAGCTCCATGTTGTAGGAGCCCAGTGGGACGTTGTCTGTACCGATAGAGAGGGAGGAGGAGGGTCCATCTGCCACCTGCCAGTAACGTCCTTCAATAGAGCAACATTGTGATTACTTAGAGTGGTTTAATCACAGCAACACTGAATGAATTCAGTGGATATGTGTGAATTTGCGATAATAAACTCTGAGCTGGTTGGTTGCTTTTAACGAAGTGGCCCTAATAGCTGTCTGAAGTCTCACTGAGAGGTGAGGATGGGAGACACATGAAGCGGCAGAGGAGTGACAGAGTCGGGCATCAGCAGCAGTTTAAGTGTTGTGTCAAGCCCGGATATTTTCACATCTTACTCTGTGAATTGTTGATTTATTTCAGCCAAACCAGAGAAGATTATGGAAAGACAATCCAAGACTGTTTGGATTTTTATTTAGATTTTGAGCAAAGTGTGTTTCACCATGAGTTTACAAGGTATTTAAACTTGTCTTAGTTTGGTAGAAGAGAGAAAGCTGAATTTATAGGGTGTAAGATTTTATTTATCTGTTTAATGAGGAAAATAGATGTAAAAATATCTTGATTCATGGCATTTTTTTAGCTTGTTTTGTTTTTCTTATCAGACTACGTAGTGAATATGCGGCTATTTCACACCTCAGCTGAAACTACTGGGGCCTATCAGACTATCACCTCCTGCGGTACAAGGCGGTAACACAAGACGGCATGGCCGCGGCTAGCTGGTTAGGATGCGGATATTCCCCCTTTAAATCCAAAACGTGTTTTCTGTTACAGTGTCTTGAGATGTCAAAGGTGAATGTTTAACTTAAAAATCCCTGGCTGGAGGATAAAACCTCCCCTTTATTCTTTTACAACCCATTCATTGATCCCTTTTGTGATCACTTGGAGTTTTCTTTAACAATTGCAGAGCACTGAAGCACAATGACGTTACACACTAATTGTTATTAAATCTTTACCCCATGTCTTCCACACAAACACATAGTGGGACTTCTTGTTCTGGTTCCTGGTGAATGGTGTGCCATCAGGGAAGACTCCAGTCCGCTCAATGCCCTGGTCGGGATACACAGCCTGACCTTCCTGGTACTGTCGACCTGGAAAAGAGGAGATCATTCATCAATAGCAATGATAGATATGTGATCAATTAAACTGTAGCAGTCCCATTACTTAGTAATTGCTGTCTTTTAATTTTGGCACAATGTCAATATCCCTCTGGATTGATGGGAGTAGATTGAGATCAAGAGGCATTATCACTCAAGAGGCATTTGTGAGAATTTGGGATTCCCAATAAATATTTTAATTCCATTTTTATGGATTTGAAACTGGTTCTCTGCCAGTATCACCACAAAAATGTCATTCTGTATATCAATATGAGGCAACACAGTGGAAAGAAATTGAGAATAATTTGTATTTTGTCCTAACATAATGAAACTAGAAGAAAATCACATTAGTTCATTAATTATAATAAATTGTCAATGTGCCTATCTGGTAATTAACAGCAGCAACAAATGTTCAGCTGCTTGTTGTTGCTTTTGAAAGTTAAATGAGACAAGACGAACTATTGTACATGAACTTTTTGTGCCTCCACAGTGTTTTTTTCTATTACTGGAAAGTTCATCTTACCGTTGACGGTGCAGTTTTGGGACCAGACGACCTGCCCATCAGAGAGCACTGTCTGGTTTGGTGGGAAATTCAGATTAATGGAGAAGGTTGCTCTCGCTCCGGTCAGGGTGGGTCCATCATTTTTCAGATCAAAACTTACTTCACCACCTGAAAAGACGATGACACACAATTCAACATCATTAGAACTATTGGTAGGAAACATCGTATAACTTTTCTGTTTTCTGAGGGTTTTTTTTTTGGTTTTTTTTTGTGGAAATAGAGGAAACGACCCTCACCAGACCAACAGTTCCTGAATCTAGAGTCTCCATCTTTCCACACCGGATACATCCGTGAGTTCCACGAGCGGTAACGTGTGAACTGACTTCTTGGCTCTGGAAGAAATATCACAGACTCTTAAGGAAAAGAAGCCAAATCATGAAACTCATGTTATTCTCATCAACAACCAACAAAATCCACCAGTTTCCAGTGAAACAGCTGGAAAAATACATTTTTGTGGGTAAGGGTTAGCCTTGACTACATATTTCAGTAGAGTTAAATTTATGTAGGCTTTTTAAGAGAGGCACAACTTAAAAATCCTGAAAATCAAGCACATAATTTTAGAGCTGCTTATGTAAATGAGAGCAGGTTTATATTTGTTGTGTCGGGGAGGGGTGAGGAGTGTCGGGGTTCTTGGCGGTGGGAGTCACACGACCTGCAATCCCCCTCAATCCCTTTCATGTGACTATCAGCTGAGCAGCAGCATCAGTAATCCCAGTGAGAGGAATGAGGGATGCCAGCTAACTGACTCACTGGGTTTTCTCTTAGCTTGTGATAAGTGTGTGTGAAAATGTTATTGTATTTAATCTGCTCACACTAACATGACAGATTATTTTCAAATTCCCAAGTATGAAAAGAAAAGTTTAGGGGTTACAGTCTTCTGAAATTAAGCACACAACCCTGGAAACATTTAAGGTTCTTAGTCGTGGATGCAAATTGGCATAAGAATCGGAGTCACAGCGTGACGTATAGGCGTGTAAAAGTTTGTGTAAAAGTGAGTGTGAAGCTTGTCAGCATTAAATAAGCGTAAAATCACACATCAGTCCATTCGCTGTTCAATCTGTAGCCCAAACAAAGATTCAGACATAAGCTCTTAATTGGTGGGAACAGATTGAAATGTTGATCTTCATTAGTCATAGAAATTAAAATGAATCACTCTCCCTGCTGCTAAACTGTGTTGCTACAAAGGCCTTACATCACACACAATAAAAACTCATTTAACTTATAATGAAGACTCATGCTGAACTTTCAAAAATGTTTTTTCTTAAACAAACAATTGTAGAAAACAATTGGATTAGAATAAATTCACTTCATTAATTTGCAGTATCTGGTTTTAGATATTTTGTGTTAAATGAGATGTAAAATAAATTCACTTTTTGGATTGCAGAACTGTGATAACAAAAAAAAACCAAACAAACAAATAAAAAAAAAACGTGGCACTACCGAGGAAGTAAATCATGTATCTATTTTTGCCTTGTTACTACACTGATCTGATTTTCTTCCTGGAAAACAAACATAAAACCACCTGGGGATTAAATCGTATTGTTGATGTACTCACTTATTGCAGTGACAGACGTCAAAGCCAAAACCAGCAGCAGCACCAGTGACAGAGTGGCCATCCTGTATTAGTTTGTGTGTCTCCTCTCTCTGAGCCCCGATCCTCACCTAGCAGTCCCAAACCCCAACACAACTTCCAGAGAGACTTCAGAAATGTCTCCTCACTCTCTTTAAGAGGGCCTCGGACATGAATTACCATAAAGTTTCTTCTCACCTCTGACATCACTGGGAGTCTGCAAACTGGCACCACCCCCTCTGAAACTGTAAGAACAGACATGAGCACTGTGTGTTCATTATTGTTACATTTTACAAAAACTGTGACTGTTAACTAGCAGCTTTTTATCTTGTTATCTTAATTGTATTATATTTTATGTTCTCACCTGAGCTCACAATGGTTTTGCTACATTTGAAGAACAACATTCAAGTCGAAATATTTACCTTTTTCTGTTATCAGAAATGCAGTATCTCCCATAAAGAGCTTGGGAATTTGTACAGTAATTTAATGCTGAAGCTGGGATGTTTATAATGCATGTTAATAATTCAAATAAACACAAACACAGGCATCCCTCAAGTAGGACGATATTTTCTAAGTGCATCATTGTAAAATCAATGAAAGCTTTCTGAACAGTGTAAAATGAAAAGGTTGTACGTGACTCCTGTTTTAGAGCAGTGAGAACTGTGAGCAAAGCTCAAGTCATGACTGCATTTTGACGTATGACCTTAGAGCTATGTGTGCATGGGCATCACAAGATGCGTGTGTGGATGGAAAATCAATAGCATCCTTTTGTTTCCTTGGCCATTCCCCCTGCATCCTGCTGTCCACCTCAGGCTGCGGCAGCTCTAAGAATCTGTGTTTGCAGCAACGCAGACACACCCGTGCTCAGTTTATGAGGCACTTCCTCCTTCGTGATCCAAAGTTTCATTCAGATGAAGACAGGAAGGCATTTAGAGGGGGGAGCTGATACTGGAAGTGAATTATAAACTCAGATTTCTCTCCAATTAGTGTATAATAAGTATTGTATATAGTGTATATAGTAGTGTATATAATAAGTGTCACATTATTGGCTGTGAAGTTGTGTTTTTTTTATGTATTTATTTATACTTACTGTTTCTAAAAGTCCGTACTGAAGTTGTAAAATAGTGTTTCAGTATGCTGCTTTCTTTGGAATCAGTAACAAAAGCTGAGCTGGTCTCACTGGATGAATTAAAAGTGACTCTGTATGACTTGGAACAACAGCTGGTTGTGGATGTTTTGAATGTCGCTGAATGCTCTTGAATTTTTATGCCCCAGTAATTTCTTCCTTGTTTTCACTTTAAAGGAACAGTTCACCCCAAAATCGGAAAGACGTATTTTTTTCCCCCTCTTAAAGCTCATTTATGCTCAATGTTAGATACGGACAGAGCCATATGTCCATAAAGCGATCATAAATAAGCCATTAATTAATACTAATTAATACTATTTATCTATCTGTTGATTTTAGTGCAAGTTTCCCAATTTGGGAGATATATTGGTTGTAGAGACGTCTCCCTTCTTTTGAATATAATAGACCAAGATGGCACTCTAAAAAACACACCTGAAATACTCAACAGCAGTGTCTCCTTACAGAAATCATGACCCAGCTACTCAAGATAATCCACAGAAGTTGTTGAGAGCAGTGTCACGTAGGATCCATTTCATTTTTGACAGCACAGCATGTAAAAATTGATGGCGACCCCCCCGTTGCATTGTGGCTATCTTATGTTGCGCAGTTAGCACGCAAATGAGTCACAAGACCAGCAAGTCATGATTTTCTTTTGGGTTTTTTTTTTTTTTTTTTTTTTGAGCACCACAAGCCAAGTGCCATCTAGTTCCACTGTAGTCCAGAGAAGGCGTCGCGTCAAAACCATCTAGATCAATAAAAGGCACTACGGGTAATAAGAAAAATGTGTTTTTGATTTTGGGTTGAACAGTGCTGCTGTCCGGGAATCTCTTGAAAATAGATTTTTAATCCCAGTGGAACTTCACTGCTCTTTAAATAAAACTTAAATACATTTTCTAAATAAAACTTTACGTGTGTTTTCTCATTAAATGTGAGACACATGTAGTCTAATTAAGCATTTAGCATCTTCAAGTAACACAGACCAAATGACTTCTGTAAATCCTGAAACATGATATCACTGATTCATCTCAATGAATAATTTATGTTATTCGGATTCCCTGAGCTCATGTTCTAGAAAAGTAGAAGTGGAAAGCAGTGATTAAATACATTACAGTAGGAACATCTATCGTAAAGCCAAGTTTTGTTTGTTGCATATCTGTCAAAAAATGTGTATACCTATATGATAAGTATATAAGATATGATAATAATTCTATAATAGGGCAAAATATAGGGTTACAAAAGGCAATAAAATAAAACAAAGTGGATTGGTTAATTATAGCTTTTGATATTTACATTACATTCATTTCTCTCTTTGTAAACCAACTTTTGAGCTCGATTTTCTTCCCTTTCCTTTGGGCTTATTTTTTGATTTTTGTAAAATATATATAATATGGCAATAACTGAATAACTTTGAATAACATGGATAAATGAAGTTCGACAGAGAACATATTATTAAGTGATTAAATATGTAGACTGTGATGACAGAGTCATTACAGGCTGTGCTACCATGGTGATTGGTGGTTTTCCCAGTAGTGTTGTCTCATGCCCGTGAGGCTGCTCAGGCTGCACTACATGTGACCCCTCATGTGCTAACAGCAGAGTTCAGGAGGAAATAAATCCTTCCCACAGAGCACCTGACTTAACATACCACAAATAGTCGATCATTAGTTTCTCCTCATTAGTCTGCAATGTGGTCTATCTTAATAACACGGTCCCTGAAGTTTAGAGAATCCCTGGAATAAACAAAGAATCAAGGGAGTTGTATTTAGATGGGGCCAGTCATTGGAAATAGTCGAACATCTGCTTGCTTTCCAGGAATATTCCCGGATTTATTTAATGTGTCACACAGAAGTCTTGTATTAGCAGTTTATTTGTAGTTTTCTTCACAGCAAGCCTGAATAAATGTATTTGAAATGATAAATTCAGCTGAATTAAATCAAAGAAAGGAATAACTAAAGGTAGTGTGTGAGGGGGCAGAATTAAGCACACATAAAAACATAAAAAAAGACACAAAGAAAGAGCCAGCTCCCTGCGGTCACACACACTAATACGCTTTTAGTTTTCAAACACTAACTCACAGAAAACGTCGACTGTGTTTTACCATTGGCCCAAAGGTAGATCAATAAGGCCATCCGGTGAGTGAAATGCCAGTACAAGATCAGACCAGACAGTCAAATCAGTTCATGGGTACAGAGGGAACAGAAGTCACTCAGTGCATTGACACAGCTTCATGAACAAACTTAACTCCCTTTTCACCAGTAATACTAAGTTCTTTAGATTGTTGGTAATTGGATTTCATCATTACCATGAGCACTACCACTCAAAAGTCAGAGAAAAGATTTAACTAAATAGAAGGGGAAAAAAGTATCTGAATACATTTCTGGTGTCATAAGTCCATTTAAAGGGTATCATTTTGTTTTGTCATCAAAGGAAAAACAGTAATATATCTCATAAAGATGATGTTGACGATGATAATGACATGGGTTGTTTATGAGTGCTTGATTTACTTGGGTAAGATGGTTACCAGATAACAACATTGTCCCCAGCTTGAGGCTGACTTGGGACGTTTCTTGCATGTGGTACAGGGGGTTAAGGGGCCCAGCAGCTCCAGGGTCCCCCAACTGGATAATCCGGCCATACTCCTGGAGCCACACAAAGCCATCACAAGAGGGGACACATATGATCAGTGGGAAGTGCAGTCAAAGATGAAAGGATCAGTTTAACTTGTCAAACACAAGTGGGACTAATAACATTGGTATGGACAACAATACATTGTGCTTTCACTGCTATGACAAGGCAAAATGTCTGATGCGATAAAAAGGTCTGCGAATATAATTTATGCAAAAATATATATATATATATATATAGAGAGAGAGAGAAACAAGTGCCATAATAGATTGGAAACCATTGTTGTGAACTAGTGAGGGGTTGCACAACTACTGCCACTAGAGGGAGCAGATGTGCTTCTCCTTCATCCTGCTCAGTACAATGTGAAATATGAGGCCATTAACTACATTGACAGTTACTAACATACCATATCCTATGATTTCGGAACAAAAAAGCATTCAAACATGGGTAAAACTGCCAGTCTTTATATAAGTTGAGGTATTTCAAAGGTTGTGTTTGCCTTTGGAAAACATTTTGACAAGATAAAAGATGACATTGTGATCAAATGATGCATGATGTTTCAACTTGTAAAGGCATTTACAAGGCCTTGTTTTATTGACTCATTTCCTTTTGCATGAATCCAAAGGCTGTTAAAATGTAAAGACATGAATTCTGTTTCACATGTTTGATAAACAGCATGTAAATGACCTCTAACCTCCAAAAGCGGAAGAAGAACTTAGATCTTCTGCTTAAGTAAAACTATAGGAATATTCTGTTTAGGGAAAGTCCTGCATTCAAACTTTTACTCAAGTAAAATGATGGCATAAGCATCAAAATGTACCTTAAGTACCAAAAGTATAGTAAGTGCTCATTGTGCAGTGTGGTCTATTTAGATTAATGTATAGGCTATTATATTACTGAATTATAATTATTAATATTTAATTAGTGCATTAATGTACACACCACTTTAATGCTGCATCTGGTAAAGAAGCCCTGGGGATCAATTATATTGTATCTTTCCCTAATAAGGCATTTGTTGATTATAGTTTGAATCATAAATCTGAATTGGCAAAGTAACTGGCAACTAAAGGGCCTCAAAAATATGTTCAAGTAGAGCAGGCAGCTTGAGTAAATGTGCTTAGTTACTTCTCTATAAATGGAAATAATGTTTGTGATGAAGGTGCTCAAACAATTTCACATCTATTCCAAAAAATGATTACACCCTGCTCAGCCTAGTACAAACAACATTTCAAATAATTTTGACAAATCAACAGTATCAGAATTGATAAAGAAGTTCTTCAGATGCACAGTTCCACCCCAAACAAAAGAATTTCACAACACGGTAAGGAAGGATTTCCAATTTTCATTCTTTCAGCGATTTTTTAAGATTAAGATTTGGCTTTGAAAGCAATGAATGTGTCTCTTGTAAAAGTGATGTTAAAACAACAGAGCATGTTTTTCCTGTCATATAATGATATTTTTTTTAACATAAATATTTTATTTTTTTATTTTTTATATGATATGTGTCATTGTGTATGTGTTAGTGTTTCTGTTCACTCTGGAAATCTAGTAATTGTTGCCTTACAGTTTGTAAATTTGAATTGAATAAGTACTTTTTTTTTTTTTATAACAAATGTTAACCTAAAATGAATGTTCACTTTAGAGGATGCACTTGTTGTTTGTATAAAAAGTTTGTCTTTTTGCTCTTTTACTAAATAAAAACTAAAACCTGCATAAAAATGTATTGCTACCGCTTCCGCCTCCGACGTCGAGTTACGTAAAACGTCACCGTCATCTCGCTATGCGACCCTAGAGGTTGGTTCGTTGTATTGTTTTTGTCATCCCGACAGCACACCATCGTCTTTGGGGCTGGAACTCACTGGGATGAAAATCAGCCATTTAAGCTGAAGCATTTTTTAAATAACGCTTTACTGGATTGTCTTCACCAGTGTCAAAAACAACATGTCTCTATGACAGCGCTTTTGAAGAGCTAATTAAAAAAAACAGAGAAACACCACCCGGCTACAACAGTCGGTGTGTCTTAAACACAACAAACGAGCGCTCCAAGGCTAACGCGGGAAACGCCGCTGTGTCGGTTCAGTGTTTTCCACAGAGGAGCAGGCGCCACGCTAATCCACACAGCAACGGATACTATCGGTACCAAGGCTAACAAATGACCTGAGCCCGGAGGCTGTAGCTGTTTGGACCCGAGAAAGCTCATCCTTGTCAGGACCGCGGTCCTCAGGCTGTGCCCGGACGGTTTGAACCAGCCCGGAGGAGCAGTTAATTACATGTCGGTCTGCACGCTGCTCGTCAACGTCTGTCTGCCACCGAACAGTTGTTAGCTCACACACAAAGAGCCGAGTCTTGCTAACTAGCTAAACAACTAGCACACCTTCTGTTCCTACTTTCTCCAATATAATGGATACGTTTCAGAAGGTGGAAAAGATAGGAGAAGGGACCTATGGAGTGGTTTACAAAGCCAAGAACAAGGTCACCGGAGAAACTGTTGCTCTCAAGAAAATCAGGCTGGAGACGTAAGTTAACATATGATTGTTGTCGGGTAACATCTGGGCACAACGAGAAGCCGAGACGAAGATGTTGGAGCTAACTGTTGCTTTTGTGTAGCTTCAAAATGTCATTAAACAGATTTAGCCTGCTTATGACTTCATCAGGGTGTGACAGCTAGCATCTAGTTGTAGTCTCCTCCCATCACTCCTGTTGACCTACAAAAATCTGATTATACAAAACGGTCAGAGTTTTTAAAAAATACCCAGACTTCATACTTCTGAAAGTTCAGGTATCTTGTTGAATTATGACTTTAATAACACTGAACGTCACCCTACTATCTATCTATCTCACATGAAATGTTTATAAGTATTAGAAGTAATTGGATGGCAGTAAGTGATCTCGGATATCAACAGTCCAAAAAAAGTCATACATATATTTAAATTTAAATATACACTGTGCAAAAGGCCATCACAGCACCAGGTTTTCCCGACAAGAGTTTTGTGGCCAGCCAAATTCACACTAACGATTTTATCTTGACCTCTAAAATGGAGTGGGGTTAATTGCAGTGTGTTTTATACACAGGGAAACTGAGGGTGTACCAAGCACTGCCATCAGAGAGATTTCACTTCTCAAAGAACTCAGCCACCCAAACATTGTCAAGTAAGTGCCTGATGTTACAACTCTGAGCTAAATTCTGCCTGCTGCTTTCTCGTGTTACTTGTTTCTGTCAGTTTTTAAGCCATATGCCTGTTGACATGTTTCAGATTGCGGGATGTCATCCACACAGAGAACAAGCTCTACCTTGTTTTTGAGTTCCTTCATCAGGATCTTAAAAAGTTCATGGACTCCTCCTCAGTCACCGGTATCCCACTGCCGTTGGTTAAGGTAAGACTCAGATATATTAGCAAAACATGGATGCCATGATGTTTAAAAAATCAAAAATAAACCTGGGTACATGGGTTTTTTTGTGTGTTTGTAGAGTTATCTTTTCCAGCTGCTGCAAGGCCTGGCCTTCTGCCATTCTCACAGGGTTCTTCATCGAGACCTGAAGCCCCAAAACCTCCTCATCAATGCCCAGGGGGAGATCAAGCTCGCTGACTTTGGCCTGGCAAGAGCTTTTGGGGTGCCTGTCCGCACATACACGCATGAGGTAACGTGTACAGCCACCTTCTTCATCCCTGTCAACATTGACAACATTGTCTGCTGCAGTATTGTCACCACTAGCTACTGTTTTTATTTCTCACACTGTATGTCACCTAACAAAGCTCTTTCAGAGGGGTTTTGTAAAAGCTCAATTTTGCACATTTTTTACCTTCATATTTGTGTTTTCCCAATCACAATGTTGCCTCTGCAATGTTTCTTAGGTGGTAACACTTTGGTACAGAGCACCAGAAATTCTCCTTGGCTGTAAATACTATTCCACCGCTGTCGACATCTGGAGTCTGGGGTGCATCTTTGCGGAAATGGTAATGTACTCAGTTTAATCTTTAACAATAAGCTTTACTATGATTGAACGAGGCCTGCACAGTGGATCAAACACAGCATCTAACCAACAGACTTGCCTTAAAATCAACTCTTGCACAGATCACAAGGAGGGCCTTGTTCCCCGGCGACTCTGAAATCGATCAGTTATTCCGAATCTTCCGCACCTTGGGCACGCCGGATGAGACTGTCTGGCCAGGAGTCACATCAATGCCCGACTACAAACCATCCTTCCCCAAGTGGGCTCGGCAGGACTTATCCAAAGTGGTACCGCTTCTGGATGAGGATGGAAGAGAACTGCTTGGAGTAAGAACATTTGTCTTTCATTTATTTATCATTTCATTTAGCATTAATTTCCTGTCTGATATGTTCAATTATTTTTGTGTCAGTCTGCAAGATAAAAAAAGATAAGATTTATTAAAATAGTCTTAGTGTGAATCTATGAATGTTTTGAATGTTGTCATGAACCACTTCATTCGAAATTGAATAAAATCAGACACACACGTCCCATGATAGTCTGCCACCTTTTCTGTTTTGAGGAGGTTCAGATTATAAATTAAACTGTAAACTTTACAGCCCTGACAGTAGTACGCAATCTCCAAGTGCTTTATTGGGATGTTCACGATTAGTCAATTAGATGATTAAATGTTGACTCTAAATTGTCAATATACACATAAATTCAATGTACACATTTAGATTAATATTGTCACAATTTGCACTGAAATGGCACGTCTTCAGAGTCAAGAGTTGATGAATAAAACAAAATAAAACATCCATCACATTATGTTGACATTAGTTTGCTTTTGCTTTCAAGATGTAATTAACAAATTATGTTATATCTGTTTTACCTTATAGATTAATATGTGCTCAATTTTTTGCTCTTTCTGAGTGTTTCCTTACTTGTAGACTAGTCAATGAGTCAAAGTTTGAACTTTTGTTTTAAGAGTCAGGCATCTTAGTCGTTAAGAACATCACTAGTAATGTTTTACTTTAACTTTTAATGTGGTACTTTTCCACCACGGATATGAGACAGAACTGCAGACAAATAACATGCAAATTGAATTGGTTTCAAGCCAAAACACTGCATGTTAAGTGTGGGGATTTTATGCTTTTTCATCGTACATGATAGTAAATTGATTATGTTTAAGTTTTGGGCTCTTGTTTGATTAAAAAAGCAATCTTTAATATTTTCTGAGATTTTATAGACTAAATGATCAATTACATGAAAAACCTACTTAAAACAAATTGTTTGAATGTATGGCTTCTTTTCTTTTGTTGTCCTTGCAGGAAATGCTGAATTATGACCCAAACAAAAGGTTGTCTGCCAAAAACGCCCTTGTGCACCGATTCTTTCGCGATGTCACCATGCCTATACCTCATCTGAGACTGTGAGTGGAGAAGAACATCAGGCTTTTTTTAATGTCAACAATGTCAAAGCAATAAGGACCTCCTTGCCTTGCTCCATGTCCCGCACTGGAATGGACAGAAAAAGTGGACCCTGCAGGATATGTTGGATCTTATAGGGGATATTTGTTAATACCTAAAACCAGCTTTCTAGACGATAGATGTCCCGAGAGTCTTGCTGTTATTTCAGCCATGATGTTATAATAGTTATGAATGTTTAACTGTAATTTTCCACAGAATTGTTTTGCATATTTATGTACAGCTGCCATTTTTGATGTAAATGTTATTTGTGATTGGGATGGTCGTCTGACTCGGTGCAGGTCAGATAGACACGTTTAAGTTATCTGCCCTTAAATTTCCCAACTTAAACATGATGGCAACTTTAGGATGTCCAAATTCAGATAGTATGGTAGTTACAGTAAAATATAATTGAAGAAGTTTTTGGGATAGTGCAAATAACAAGATAAAAGATGGAGTGTGGCTCTCAGCACAAGTTGTCACACAACAAGCATCATCTGCTGATGTAAAACAATCCATACTGAAAGAACAGGAAATTGCAAGTTTGTTCTTTTAGGTTAATTTCCTTACAGTGAAATTCAAAATGTGGGTCTAGTTTATCTTGAAGTGATTTTAAAACGGCACTTTTTGGTTGTTGAACATGCAGAAATGTTAGTTGGTTTTCTGGCAGGATTACTCACCAAACTGAGTCTCTCAGCTTTGTACATACACTTGGTCCCTGTTGTAATTCAATTTTACAGTGTGCTGTTTCATCTTTCTTACTCTTGATTTTATTCCAAGTTATTGAACTGTTTTTATGGACATTGTTTATTTAGAGTTTGAAAAAATAAACTTGTTTAAATAATTGTTACTGTTTGTTCATGTGAGGATTATTGTGGTCTTAAGTTTGGCTCAGTTTCTTCTTTCTAGATGAGTTCTTGAACATCTGCAGTTGTTATATTTTGTGTCTGTTGCTGTCTGTCTTTGGAACACAGAAACAAAAGAACATGGCAGCTATGGCTGAATTGCCTGTTTTGCTTCTAGCCAGACTCAGTAATCAGCACATAGCTGACTATTACTACTACTTTTATAAACATGTAATTAAAGTAAATAAGAGCCACAACTTAAGACAATATAAGTTTTAATTTAAAAAAGAAAAAAAACGTATTGTGTGGATGTCTTGATAAGCCTTTCCAGGCAACATCCATGTCTCAGAACTTGAGTCACTGTGAGTGCATACACTGAAACAAAAGCATTCATTTAAACATTTGAAAATGTTGCAGCAGCCATCAGTTAACAGTATTTCATCAATTATTTATTCATTTATTTTTTTGCCCATGCTGAAACTATAGAAATACCCCACTGATTGTAGGTTGCAACAACAGTTCTGTTTCGAACAGTGTTCGAACACTAAATGAGATGAAGACAGTGAAGTCGACCAAAAGAGATGATCTGAATACACTGAAGTCACTAAGAGGAACGAATATATTGACATCAAGTGAAATGAATACTGTGTGGTGGACTAAAGGGGATAACTGCTGTGACGTCAACTCAAAGGAAAGCACTGAAGGTGAAGCAGTGTGAGAGCAGGCACCAGCACACATTTGATTTTGTTTTAGGACATACTGGTTACATAATAGGACAGACGGCAACTTCTCCACGTACCCGTTCAGCATTATTTCCCCATATAAGTTGCAGAAAACACAAGCTGCTACCACATTGCTGTAGTTGGGTGATGTAAGGGTGCTTTAGTGGGTTGTAGTGTGGGACATTTCTATTTTTATTTGAGGAGTAAACGATGTGCTCAGTTGTCAGACTGCTTACACTTTCACACAGAGGTCGACTTCTGTTTCCGCGTATTGATCCAGTGTTATTTTGTCTGCTAATTGATATTTTACACCACTAAAGACGATCAGTAAGTCAGTGTAGCCGGTTGACAGATACGCCGACACCAGCAATGTGACATATAAATATCAGATACACGACGCTGTGTAAATGGAGGGGGCAATGGCTGAGTGGATAATTCAATTGCAAATCGAAACTAACTATATGCGCTTGCGCATTGGTCTCGACCTTCGGAGGTTTGTGGTTCGATTCCAGCTGGAGACAGCTTGGTTTCGGACTAGGGCTTACCTCGGCTGGCGTTGAGTACACACTCAGCCAGGGCTTGTTCGTAAGAAAGATGGTTTAGATAAAGACCCGGCAGGTCTATTCATCTTGCCAACTGACGCCATAACTTTCTTCTTGACTTGACAAAAAGAGTTTTCCAGTCTGTTATTAGTGTCAATACAGATGCTTCAAGTGACTTAAACTTAGGTTTACTAAGGCAGCCTCTCACTGGACACTCGTCAGAAGAAGGTAATAACAATGACAGATGATATTACAAGTGGCACAATAATAAGGTAACAACAACAGGAAGTCAGTTCAGTGGATCAGTGATAGAACCTTCACAGGCTCAAAGTTTTCACTGTGTCCAAACACTTCAGCGTGTTTCACATTAATAAACACAACACTAATAACATGTACAGAGTGATATGAGGAATGTGTGAACTTTTTTTTTGTCTCACCTCATCTTGAATAACAAGCCATCATCCATGGCACCTGTAAGCAGGCTGCGCTGACTACAGCCCTTTAGACCATACTGCATATTACATTCAATCATGATAATGAACAGAGACAGAAAATGGCGTACACTGCTGTCTGCCACAGTGTCTCCTTGATGCAACCACTGGGGGGCACCAGATGTGTAACTCCAAAGGCCTTCACTCAGTGACTTTCATATGTTAGGAACTGAGCACAGACAACTGCCAGACTCCTTGTGTTAACATGTGTAGTTTATTTTCATACTGAACAATAATTAGAGGCAGATAGGAAGAGATGCCTGTGGGAAAATGAGCGTATTATAAACAAAGTGTAAGAAACAGATAAGTTATATTCAGATATAAATTAGCAAACAATAGTGTTACGTGAGAGGCATAAATCAAATAGTGGTGTTAATTTGGGTGATTTCATTTAATCCACCAGATATGTGTGTGCTGAACCTGAAAAAGTACACATACTGGGCAGAAAGAGGAGTATAACAGTGCTAGCCAGCTAGCTGATCATGGCATGTTTCCTGATATCCCCCTTATTTTTCTTGCTGCTTTGAGGTCGGCTGCCATAGTGACAGCATTGCTGCGATGGCATTATTAGTGACAACATCATATCTATTTGATCGTGACATTTGTTTTGTTACTCAATCTGTCCACTGGATATTTTAAAGATAATTTGGTCAAACAGCAAACTTAATTTTCATCACAATCCTCATAATCCTCACCTGCCTTTGTACTCTAATTCAAAAGCATGGTGTGTCCTGTATGTGTAGCATAAACAAAAGAAACTAATGCTAAAGGGGAAACAATGTTACTTGTTTGTTAAAAATAATTGTCTCAAAACAAGTCACTATATCTCACTGAAATGTTACCTTCCAGGTGATCGCGTCTGCTACTGGCTGTAATGACATATTTTGACCAGAAACTAGACAAATATACTTGTAAGACAGCTTAAGAAACCTAAACAGACAGAAAATCACAGGTAAGTACAGTAAGCTGATGCACAAGTAGACACAAAAATTATTGTTAAAACAGAAGTGCAGTGCAGTCTGATTAGATGTAGAAATAAATGTTTGTGGGCGATGAGAAATCACTCAGTACTTCTCAGAATTTAGAATTATGTCTAGTGTGTGAAAGTTTACAGATACAGTTCTACAATCCAGGACGTTTACATCTTTATTAGGTTTTTTAAAGATTCAGACTTAAAGACCGTTATACCATGATTATTACACATCACAAATAATTAATACTGCTGTCTATTTTGAATAGCGATGTCAGAGTGTCAGCGATTTTTGAATGTATTTTTCCTACCGTTGTTGTCCACTCATTTCCATATGATATGAAAATCATGTGGCAAACTCTGGTGCAAGTTGTTTAATGAGGCAAACTTGACATTAGAATATTGTGTAATGTTAAGACTTTTCAAATCAGACTTAAACGTAAAACCTGGAATCCATGGTCACTGTTAAGGACGGTTCGCCTGTTTATTTATTGTAACCTACAGAATCCCAGCAGAATAAATTTTTGGGACTGCACGTGTCTGCACCCACGAGATGGTTGATTTCCAGCTGTGTTTGTGGTGGATAGAGAACAGGTATTTAAACCCAAAACATGATCTTTTCTTAACTTTATACTTTCTTATTTTGGCTTTGTTACGCAGGACAGCTTAGAGAGATGAGGAGACGAGCTGCAAAAGGCCACAGGTCGGACTTCGCATCCAGGACATGGCCTCTTTCCGTGGGACGCATTCTTTACCAATAGAGCTACCAGGTTACATTGGGTAACACACATACAAATCTGAAATTCTACAGCATTTAAAAATGGTCAGCAGTGACATCAAGTACTCAGACTTCTTCTTTTAGGTGGTCTGGGTTTGTTTGTGGGAGATTAGGGAGGAAAGTGCGGTGCATTTAACTTAAATTTCAAGTTTCTTTTTCATGATCAGCTTGTAGAGGATCTGGTAGCCATCGTCCCAGGCGTACAGCAGCTGCTCCTGCGGGTTGTACTTCAGACTGGAGTGGGCTCCGTAACGCTTTGGGAAGTAAATCAGCGGTGCGTCTTCGTTGGTCACCATACCGTTGACGTCAAACACGCACTGGATGCGAGAGCGACCGGGCTGCTTGGTGTTGTACACCACGTACAAAGTGCCACAGATGATGAAAGCAGCCTCTGCGTTCTCTCTCGGACAGTTTGTGTCCCACATCTGCTCGATGTCCAGCGAGTTGGCGTCCATCTTAGCCACAGAGATGTGCCTATCATTCTGCCGTGTGGCGTAAATGGCCCACAGGCCTTCCTCATCCACTGCCAGGTCCATCAGTGTCTCTGGGGTCAGGCCGAACACTGGGACGTGGTCCTGCAATGGAAACACTGTGCTGTCTGTCTCAGAGTTGTTCCTCATGTCATATTTAACCACCTTTATCTCCTCAGCCTGGTTTATATAATATGCGTGATTTCTGTAGACCACATGTCCCGTTCCCCTCCAGGCAGACGGCAGCTTCAGATCCTTGGACAGAGACATCCCCAGCGAGCGTGTGAAGTCCTGCACAGAGGCAAACTCATGGATGGTGTTGTCATCCGTCCCGTTAAAGATGTAGACCTTCCCAGAGCCTCTGCTGGTGTCTTTGGTCCACATGCCCTTTGGCCCTCCAACTCGCTTCAAGATCTTCATGGCTTTTATGCTGGAGATCATATCACTGCAGTCTGAAATCGAGAGAGAGAGAGAGAGAGAGAGAGAGAGAGACGTGGGATTCCCATGGTGGCTGACACCTCTCCGACACGTTATCAATCATTTAAATATATCAGAACAGTTTTTAAAGGAAAAGCTCCACATCTTAGGAAATATGTCTTTTTGTTGTCTTGCCCTGAGTTCACTGCCTCCACCCAACAATTAATATGGCACATAAAACTTAGTGAGATTTAGGTGGCGGTAGGCAGATTTTTTTTTACCTTTGCACAGATGTTAGCTAGCTGTTTACCCCTCTGTCCAGTCTATACACTAGCTAATCTAAGCTAACAGGCTGCTGGTTCCAGCTTCATATTTTCCAGACAGGTAGAGAGGCATCAGTTGTCTCATCTAACTCGCAGCAAAAATACAGATTGGTGTATAAGATCCTTGAGGTCAAATCCAAGTCTCATGTCTGATGGAGAATACTTACAGCTCCAATGATCCTTGTCATAGATTCTCAAAAAGTCTCTGATCTCTTCAGGAACGCTAAGTACTGCCTGTGTCGTACAATTGTGGTTTAAAGAATGAGGCTGGCTGTAATTTCTTATTGTCAATAAATCAAAAACAGCCGAACCAACAACGAATTGATCCTTCTGCCAAGTATAACTGGCTGTGAAGCCAAAACCTGATAAGGCTCAAAAGCACATTAGTGAGTTGCACCGTTGAGCTAGTTGTTCTGTTATGGTGATGAACATGTGGTTCCTCTCCAGTCACCACATGTTACACATGGATTAACTTCCTGTGGTAAATTAATCCCACATACATTGACATAAACTGCTCAAAATGCCCACAAGCCAGACATGTGGCTCAAGTTGTTTGGTCCAAGTCTCAAGTCAGTTTTTCTTGGGTGAGTCAAGTCACAGGTTGTGTCAGGTCAAGTCGAGTCCTTAGTTAAGGTCCAGTCCAGAGTCAAGTCAGCCAATGACAGCCAGACAACAACATCAGACCTGTTGTTACATTCTGTCCGTCCGTCTGCCTGTTTGCAGAATATCTGTTGATTTCTTGTTTCCGCTTACTATTTGAATAATCATCCATGGAAATAAATAAAATCCTCAAACATAAGATGAACATGGATAAGTCACTGGAGTCATCATATCTCAAGTCACGTCACAAGTCTTTAACTTCCAAATGCAAGTCGAGGTCATTTAAAGTACCAATGACTCAAGTCATCATCTCTGCCCATAAAATGTGTATCAATCCACCTTTGAAAATATTCCCAACAAATACACTGTCTACTCCTGTTTAAGATAAATCGGTTTAAAGCAACAGTGTCATGCTGTTTGGGGACAATACTTTGCATCTTTTAATATGAACTGAGTGGTTTTTCAGTATGTTTGTCTTTTGTGGGAACCAACAGGTTTGGATTGAATTGTCACAGGGTGGGATGTTGACGAGAATTAAAGAAGGGCTGAAGTATTATTGTCTTTTTTCTTTGCATGGGATTTATTGCCAATTACAAAAATATATATCAACATCCCTTTGCGTGTACAAATCTCTTCGAATTTCTCAGTGGATTACTTTGTGTTTTAGTTTTTGATCAGAGTAAGTCAGCATTCATTAAGTAGTTTCATGTTCATCGTCAAGAAAGTAGAGTACTTATTCTGATAAACAGCTCATCGAACTGTCCACATGCAGCACATCTTTATCTCACCTGATTGTTTGAAATACTTTGACTTCTGCTTCTCCTTCACCAGCGTCACCTGCTGCTCGATCAGCTTGTCGTCCACGTCCACACATGGCTGAGCTCCGTTCTGAGTCTCCAGGTAGTCCAGCTCGCGCTCGACCCGGTCCACCCGCGTCCCCACGCCATCCAGATTCGTCCTCAGTGCCTCTTTCTCTTTATCCAGGTTCTCCAGCTGGGAAACCATCTGTTGCTTCAGCTCCCGCAGCTCTGAGGCGTAACGGGTGGTCTGTTCATGCCACAAAGAGATCCGGTCCTGTTTTCAGAGAAGGTGATGAAGGTGTTAGTGCTGTGTAAATCTGTATACAAGGTTCACACTCCATCTTACCTGTTTGTACTTTAGTAATATGAGCGATACATATTTGTTTTACAGTAACCTCAAATGCAGTTCTCGAAATCCCTAAAAAAGCCATAATTGCATGTTCTTTTCAGGCTCAGTAAATGGATGGGGACAGAAGGACATAATAAGTAGGAAACTCATCCTGAAAACAACCAGGTTCAGCCCACACGTGGCAAGTATACACCCTGCTCAAATGTCCTCTAGCAAAACACTTAATCCTGCCAGCTCGCTCTGTGGCAGCTGACCTTTGACCCCGATGTGGAGGAGAGAAATGAAAAGAGATTTTCTCCACAGGTGTTGGAGAAAAAAATGGAGGAAAAGTCTGAGAATACATTCTTTACAAAACAACCCAGAAACTGAGGTCTGTTTATTAAGCTCTCTAAAATCAAACATGTTTTATGTTTTCATCTTTGTACAAACAATACAATAAGTGAGTGGAAAAAAGGGAGCTACTACTGTTAATTTAGCAGCAGTCCTGTCCTTGAAATAAGTTTGAGGTACTCAAATATATTGTCATCCATCACAAAAATAAGTTGAGTTTAATAAGAAAGAGTTTAATCTTGTTTATATAGTGATAAACCCAATTTTTGGATGCCAATATTGCACAGATCCTTTCAAACACACCAGATTTCTTGTCATTTAAGAATTTTCCTCAATCTAACTATAAACTATAAACTGCAGTTTTTGAATGAAACACGTCATTTCTGACGTCACGATTTTACATCAAGTCTAGTCTCCTTACCCAGACAAGAAGCCCACAATCCTTATACATTTCAGAGAGCTGCATTTTCCAGCATTTTCCTCAGGATTTGCCCCCATCTGCATTCCATTGCCTTTGCCCTCTTCCCTGGAAGTTTCCTCTCAGAGGGACTCCGCTGGAGCGCAGGGCTCGGCAGGAAGGTAAAGTGAGACTTACCTCAATAGCGAGCAGCCTCCTCTCCAAGTAGTCAATCAGTGCTTGGTGCTGAGCGCTGGCAAAGCAGGCCAAAGTAACCAAGACAACAAGTCCTCTCATTTTGTGTCGGCTCAGTCTTTTTCAGCTCCTGTAATACTTTGACTGGAGCTTGGTGAGAGAGTGTGGAGGAGCCAGCAGATTCCCAGAGGTGGGCTGGAATGTTACTGAGCTGTCTGGGAGGAGCCAGCAACATCTGGTGCAGATGGAAGGGTACCGTCTGTAACACAGACAGTGGTTTTTATCTTTACTTTAGTTTTTACCTGCTGACAAACTGAAAGAAACCAAAAATGTATGGCCTGATGGTTAAATGTATGCATGGCTTTGATGTGGTAGGTGGTGTTATATAATGTGGTCCTGCGGCACATTAACGTTAATGTGGCGCAGGACCACAAGTTACGTAGGAGGAAACATAATGCCAGTGGGAGTCAGGAGTTAGTGAGGCACTGTACTCCTGGATTACGGAGGAGACCGTAGACTGTGGATTTGAACCAACTTCAAAAAATAAGATCTGTTTTATATTCTGCGACAAACTTCTGAGGAACAGATTATAGAGCTAGAGCTATACTTACAGATGAAGTTCTAAGATGTCATTCTCTACTCAAGTCCTAACCAGTATCTTCGTTTTAATAGATAAATGTTGATATCTGATGTGTCTAATTAGAAAGAACCTGGACATTTTGACACCTCTAGAGGTTCAGTGTCGTAATGTTTTGCTGTATTACATTAGATTAAATAAATGTTACATTGCCACAAGTCAGACAAGAGTCACAACAGACAGAAATGACAAAATGACAAAATATTAAAGACAGTGCTTGGATAGCGTTGTGGACTAGGAATAACTAGTCTATTAATAATCATAATAATGTGTGAAGCATATGTATGAAGTTTCTTTTCGAACTTCATTCATTAGTTTTGTAACATGCATTAGCTTAATATTTTTGGGTGAGGTCAGAGCAGTGTCTGTCTGCAGTGTTTTCCAGCTGCCTCTGTGCACAGGAACACTTGTAATAATGGGCTTATGTCTATAGCATAGCAAAAACAGTAATTAGTTTGGCTAGTGGTGAATTACTATTATAAAATGTTGTACCTCTCGCTCAATTTATTTTTACAGCATTTATTTAGTTAATTACTGAATTCGCTCTGAGCCAAGCAGTCCATTTGAGTTTGACAGGTTAATGAGCCATTTAATTTGGGCTGTTTTGAACAACGTGACATCATTTCCAGTAGCAACACATTTGTGGATAACATATATGAAGTATTAAGCCTGTTTGCTTTAAATACTGCCGTCAGTCTGTCATTCGTGCTCTCTCTTGGATGATCTCATCTCATCTCTCATCTCATTTTCTTCTGCTTTTCCACTTTTATATCCCTTTTTCAAGGGGTTGCGGGGGAGACTGGAGCCAGTTATCCCTATGGATGAAGGCAGGGTACACCCTGGATGAGTCGCCAGGTCATCGCAGGGCCCTTAGTGCTGGCAGAGGCCGCCACACAAGGTGCCAACTGCACATCAGGAGCAATTTTGGGGTTCAGTATCTTGCTCAAGGATACTTCGACATGTAGCTCAGTTCCGCCCCAGGGGAGCCGGGATTCCGACCAGTGACCTTCCAATCACTAGTCGACCAGCTCAACCCACTGAGCTAGAGCCGTCCCTCTTGGATGATTTTAGGTAAATTACACTCGGTGCATCTGATGTGGTAAATCAGTTTTACAAAACAAAACAGCATCATTAGCATCACTGCAGTGTCTGCCTATGCAGTCCACTGGTACATTCACCACAGACAGCACGGGGGCTTTTGTCCTCGTTATAAACACTAACGGATGCAATCAAACCAGGAACTGTGAAATATGGCGCATACTCCTCACCGCTCAGTCCTATCCTGAACACTCTTCACACCAAGACACATTCCTAATGGGATATAAAAGGCTAGCTAGTTGTGTAATGGAGAAAATTAGGTGTAAAGTTGAGATGCATTTATTTAGAAACAGTTCAAAACCCCTCAGTTCTCAAGCATTGAGGGCAGACTATGTGGTGCTGCATCACATTTTCCCTAGAGGGCACGTCTGCTTATTATTTATGAGCAGTATATTATTCAATATATATTTCTGCACATTAAAAGTTATTGATTTGAACTGAGTGATCACTAAGCCCAGGAACAACAGTTCTCTGTTGTACTGCAATGTAACTGATTTGTAAATGTCATCATCACACACATGAAATACACCACTGCTGTTTCTGTGTATCACCGCTCCAACTGAAGGTCCCCTGTTTATTTTTACAATATGTTCGCTGTAATTCATGTTAGTGTGAGGCGAGTTTATGACTGTTCATTATCTCACCATCCCTGGTTCAGTTTTGTTTGTGTAAGGATGTGTTAAAAAGAAGGCGAGCAAACAAATAATAAATCATACAGGGCATACAAGTCGCCATAACAACCAGGATATTTATAGGTAAAAACAGGATGAGCTGATTATTAAATAACGTGTTTAGCAAGGTAGACATGTTAATATATTAACAAACTAGTACATGGGGAGGGGAGGCAGGCTGAACTTGTAAATGACTCATTTGTTAGTTCACAGTATTCACACAACAGACATTTGTTATTTACAATGAAAAATGATCTTGTGTTTTCTCTTGCGTGTGGCTAACATAACTGACAAAGAAAGTTTTCTGAATGTACTTGGTAGTGTCTGCATTCACCCTGACATACATGATTACATGGTGGCAGATCAGCCAAATTTTGTGGTATCATCCAAATGTTGTGGTATGTGACGCAGGAGTACTCTAGGTAGTACTCGTGGGAAAAAATATTTATGCAGCAAAATCGATGATATTGTCTTTTTCCACAATGCATTGGATCAAGAACATTTTAGTTGGAGATTTGGGTGTGTGATGGTAGTGGCAGCTCCTCTCGAGCTGCTAGCCTCCAGCAAGGATGAGGAGAGGACTACAGAGAGGTGGTAAGCTCAACTCCCCCAAATATTATTTCAGTGTCAAGCATCAGTCTTCACGCCCAACTGATGCAGACTCAGGTGACATCATTTGAGCCTATTTATCAGTATTCCCCAAGACCTTGCGACAAGCTTTAAGTAAGTAAGTTTAAAACAAATGCATGTCATTTTGTATTCATTCTTTATTATCATTGTTTTCATTTGAGCACAGTGCTGACACGTTGGAGCAGTGTCCAGACACTCAAGCAGAAGCACAGCCAGGATGGAGCCACACTTTTTTTTTGCTTGTTTTTGTTTTGTCTCCTACATTTCCTCAAACAAACTCATCGGTGTTCATTTTTATATTCATAGCAGTGCCCAGTGGACACATAAGGTGTCTGATGACACTGAAAACAATGCTTGATTACTACTGCTACCACAACTGGTAAGACTTCAGCTGATGATGATCTTAATGATAATATAGATAAAACAAAAATCATTATCCTTATGGTTACCATTGACCATAATGATTAATGTGTCATGTGAAACCTCATAGATAGTGTTATCACTGTGTAAATATTCATCAAGTCTACCCAAGCTGTCCATATATGGTGCGATGTGGTGGTACAGGGCCAGGCGGGGTGGAGAATGAATGTGCATGTGTGTGTACATGTGTGCGTGTGTGCATTTGAATATGAGTCAATCCTTTTTTTCGGCACATTTGCCTACAGGTGTTTGTGTCTTCCTCAGTGATTGGGCAGAACTCCGTGACAGGTCCTGAAACATGCAAACACAGGCAAATCTTTTAGGGGCTCTGAGGGGAAGAGGAGTTAGGGCCTCTTGTTATCAGAGAGAAAAATCAGCTGTTGGATGATCATAGAGGCTCACAGGGAGGTCTTCACACAAGAATACCAGGTATGTTCTGTCTGCATGAGATTTGATCATGTTGGATTTCTTTTCATCTTCTTTGTATTAATCTTATGTGCATCTTTGTGCAATTCAGCAAGAGAAAAGAGACTAAAGATGAGATGTAATTAAACCAAATCTCAATGTTTGTGTGTAGATCTGAACAGAAGGAAAATGTAGCTAATGAGTTTTGCCTCAGAGATAATTCAGAATGATTTCCTCATCCAGAAAAAAGATACCAAGGCAACAAGAGTGCCACTGAATCATCCGAGCAACATGGAGTACACCTTCAGAGCAGTTACGCACAGCCCTGGGATTATAATCTGGAGAATCGAGGTACTTTGATTTCACGGTTGTTGCCGCAATAGTGCCTGTGGACTGAAGTTTCCACACATCAGCTCTTTTGGAGTCATGGTTAAAAGAGAAAAAAGTCTGCTCCTTAAGGAAATGACTTAAACAGCTGCGATGATGTTAAAAAAAAAAAAAAGAAATGAAAAGAGCTCTGGGTATCAGACCTGAGCTGCAGATTTATTTGGTGGATTTAAAGTAAAATGGCCACCTTGTTCTCTCTGTGCACAGAAAATGGAGCTGGTACAAGTCCCAGAGAAGTCTTATGGAAACTTTTATGAGGGCGACTGCTACATACTCCTGTCTGTAAGTCTGAGAAGGTGGCTCATGAATCATTGTGGTTTTGGATGCCACAGCTGCTTGTTTGTTTATTTAAAAAAACACTGTTGTATTTATAGCCTTTGCTCTTTGGATATGTGCTAATGAAGCAGGAACAAAATGTGTTCACTGTGACTCCAGACTCAGAAGGTGGGCAGCGCTGTGAGCTATGATATCCACTACTGGATCGGCTCAGAGTCCACTCAGGATGAACAGGGTGCAGCTGCTGTTTACACCATCCAGCTCGATGAGTTCTTGGGCTCCACTCCGGTCCAGCACCGTGAGGTTCAGAACCACGAGTCTGACACCTTTAGAGGATACTTCAAACAGGGATTAATGTGAGTGAAAATGTCATCACAGCAGGCCATCGTTTATGGACAGTTAAAGGAAATAATAAAAATCATCACCCTGTCTTGCTTAGCTATAAAAAGGGCGGAGTGGCATCAGGCATGAGGCACGCTGAAACCAACACCTATGATGTGAAGAGACTGCTTCATGTCAAAGGGAGGAAAAGGGTGATTGCAAAGGAGGTGAGCCACACTTCCCAGTGGTTATGTAACATTCTGGAGGAGAGGAAGTCGTGTAGAAAGAGTGCTCTATGTCTGAATTTGTTTCAGGTGGAGATGAGCTGGAAGAGTTTCAACCTCGGCGATGTGTTTTTGTTGGACATGGGCAAGACCATCGTTCAGTGGAACGGACCCAAGTGTAACAGACAGGAAAAGCTCAAAGTAAGACTGATGGTGGTCGCGTGCGTGGTTGTGTTTATTGTAGGATTCATGTGGAATCATACAAACATAAAAACAAAAATTAATACTTTTTATTTCTTAGTAAGTCATTCTGTGTTCATCTCAGTCACAGAGAAGATGCACAGTCAGATGCACACACAGTAAGATGATAGATAATCAGCTTATCAGTGAATGTATTTGCAACAAACAACCCTGATATGTTGTCACATGTAGTCTTCCTCCTCCACTGAACATGATTTAGGCCTACGTATGAAGTGCAGACTGTAAAAATAAGTCTGACACTAAGTTCGGTCCCTCTCTTCCTGCCCTCACGGGATCTACATATCATCATTAAACCTTGATGGAAAGTTGTGGGCGTGCAGTTGAAGCTAATTTCCTTCTTCCTGCAAAAAGGCTGGAGGCTCTGAATGATTCATTATCCTGTCTCACACAGTCCAAAACTATATAACAGCAATAAAGTGAGGACTTGAACAACATTAGCCACCAATTAGTGTTAAACTATGCATTATTTTCAGAAAAAACAAAACAATATTTAGACTCATACAATATGAATCCCTTCCAACCATCGCTTACAAATAGCTAGAAATGTGTGGTTGTGTCTGTATCTACAGAGACCCTGCCCCTCGGGATGTTTTGGGGCATCTCCCCACTCAGAGCAGCGCACATGATAAATCCACTTCAGCTGCATTCACACAAAATTCTGACTTGTGTTGGCATGTTTATTGGTGCTTTAGGACGTAACCACTGTGAAATTATCCCAAAATGTCTCACTGATTCACTGCTTATGTGTTAATACATGTATACAGATGCATTGTATATTAAAAACTGCACATATATCTTGCAAGAATGTGCTTGTGTTGTGGTTCTGATCTCAGGGCATGTTGTTGGCCAAAGACATCCGAGACAGAGAGAGAGGAGGTCGGGCAGAGATCAGGGTGGTCGAGGGCGACGCAGAGAGCAACTCTCCCCACAGCATGGAGATCCTGAACGGGGTCCTCGGTGAGAGGACCTCCAGGCTGACTGATGGACCTCCAGATGCAACTGCTGACCAGCAACAGAAGTCAAATCTCACACTCTACCAGTGAGCCACCAACAGTGATGAGGATTCATTCATGTCCAGTTTGAGTGCTGCATGTTTCTTCTTACTTGTTGGTGCCTTCTTTCCCCAGTGTGTCAGATAATGATGGTCAGATGAAGGTCACAGAGGTCGCCACCAGACCTCTGGTTCAGGATCTCCTCAACCATGATGTGAGTGTTTGATACAATTTTTATCGTGGCCGCGTCATTGATGGGTGCCGATGTCACTATAGCAGAGTTTGTACTGCTTAAAGTCTCAAACTCTTGTCACTGCTGTTTGGACTCAATAAAATCATTTATTTACTGATGACAGGAAATGATTTAGTATATAAATGTCATCATCTATTTAGGACTGCTACTTCCTGGATCAGGGGGGGATGAAGATCTTTGTGTGGAAGGGAAAGAAGGCAAACAAAGCTGAAAGACAAGCTGCCATGACCAGAGCTTTGGTGAGTGACTCTATATCAGACCTCCACACGTAACCATAGCTTGTGTTTGATTGCTCTTGCGTGCTGTATTCACACTCCGTATTTTCTCTGTAAAGAAAGGTATTATTGCAGGATTGTTGTTTTGAACTGGCAACTTGGTGTATTCTTTTGACTGGCTGTCGCAGGAGTTTATCAAAGCAAAAAAGTACCCAATCACTACAAATGTGGAGACGGTGAATGACGGGGCGGAGTCAGCCCTCTTCAAGCAGCTGTTCCAGCGGTGGACGGTAAAGGATCAGACTCAAGGTCTGGGCAACGTGCACACAAGGGGGAAAGTAGGTAGGTACGCTTACAGCAAGCACAGACCAGAAGTACGTATTTTTTATTTTTTATTTTTTTATAAAAATGACATTTTTCTTAATTTAAAAAAAACCCTCACTTGGTTGTCTTGGTTGTTTTGTGACTGTATTCTGCTTCAGCTCACATCACTCAGGAAAAGTTTGATGCCTCTCTGATGCACATGATGCCAGAGGTCGCTGCACAGGAGCGAATGGTGGATGATGGCACAGGTCAAGTGGAGGTAACTGTGAATAGCTATCTGAATTTACTTTAAAAGCTAATGACCGTATACTGTACTTTGAGATCATGCTGAGAAAGTGTGCTGATTTGGCAGCATGCTAACACATTAAATGTAAGAATGTGACACTAAAGTGTAAAGTGTGAATACGATAACAAGTTAATGGAGACATGCTAACTGTGTTTATGTTAACATGCTAACGCTAGCAAAGCCAGACTCTGACATCACAGGTCTGCAACCAAACGTCCAGCTGCACTACAGCAGCCACTGTAGACACAAGTAGCTCTGTAGTTCTAGCTTGCTCGCCAGTGTTGTTTACTACTGTTTCTATTGCCCACACAAAGACAGACTGTCACACAGAATGTACCCTTTGCAGCAGAAATTACATACTGTGTATTTAATTTACATTTTATAAATATCCAGGTGTGGAGAATTGAGAATCTGGAGCTTGTCCCTGTGGACCCTGGGTGTTATGGATACTTCTATGGGGGAGACTGCTACCTGATCCTCTACACCTATTTTGTTAACAGCAGGAAGTGTTACCTGCTCTACATGTGGCAGGTGAGTAGTACGTTGTTTACAAAAACATGCATACTTCACTGCTTTGACTTTAACTGTATTATCGGATCAAATCAAACTACTTCACCACTCATCATTCCAGGGGCGTCATGCATCGCAGGACGAAGTGGCAGCCTCAGCGTTTCAGGCTGTGGACTTGGATCAGAAGTACGGTGGTGAGCCGGTTCAAGTGAGAGTAACAATGGGCAAAGAACCGAGACACTTCATGGCAATGTTCAAGGGTAAAATGGTCATCTATGAGGTAGGATTGTTGACTGGATTTATAATCTTTTTTGGAAACATTCTGCTCATTAGATTGTTTTGAAGCTCATCATCAAGTGGATGTTTCGTCTCTGCTTATTTTATTTCTGGCAGTTTTGCTTTTGTTGTTATTGCAATACAGATTATGTCTCTTCTTTCTGTCAGGGGGGAACATCTAGAAAAGGGTCCTCTGACCCAGAACCACTGATAAGGTTGTTCCAGGTCCGTGGTTCTGACCCATTCAACACTAAAGCTGTTGAAGTTACAGCCCTGGCCTCCTCCCTCAACTCAAATGATGTGTTTTTACTAAAGAGCCAAGCAGGAATTTACCTGTGGTGTGGGAAGGTAAATACGATCTTGGTCAAATCGGTTACTGATAATCCACTGAACCACAGCACCAGTCAAGATATGATGTGATACTTTTCACATCATGGCCAAACAGATTGAGGATAGCAAAAATATTACAATATTTACAGAAATATATTTTAAAAAGTACTATCAATCAAATTCAGCTTTCACTTTGTTTTGTCTCTTTTTGGCAAAAAGGTTACACAAAAAAAGAGAAATTACAAATGTAAGGAGGTGGAAGTAACTCTGTTATAACTGTTAATGAGCCTGAGAAAAGCCCTGTAAGAAAAAAAAAAGATTGCTCCAGATTGCACTTGATCAAATGAAATCATAATGTCAAATGATCTCTGATAGTATACAAAAGGTTGTCACTGGATTTATGTCCCCAGGGGTCGAGTGGCGACGAGAGAGCCATGGCGAAGGAGGTCGTCTCTGTGATTGGCAAGAAAGACTCGGATCAGATTGTGGCTGAGGGTCAAGAGTCCGTTGAATTCTGGGATATGCTCGGAGGGAAAGCTCCCTATGCCAGTGACAAGAGGTGATGACGCAAATCTAACACCAGTATTTGCAAATGAGCTTCCTGTGTGTCACAGCGAAGGTAACACACCTGTTGACTGCAGGTTACAGCAGACGGTTTCAGACCACCAGCCACGCCTGTTCGAATGCTCCAATAAGACAGGTCGCTTCATCGTGACCGAGGTGACTCAGTTCACACAGGACGACCTCAGCGAGGATGATGTCATGCTGCTGGACACATGGGACCAGGTAAGATGTCACACTTAAAGAAATGTTTTTTGTCAGCACGACCAAAACGAAGCTGAGAAACTGCCACGTCACTTAAATCTTAAATCATTTCGATCCCATTCTGCCTCTTCGCGTTGTTGCCTTCAGCTTTTTCTCTGGATCGGTAAAGAGGCCAATGAGGTGGAGCGCAAGGAAGCCATGGTCACGAGCCACGAGTACCTGCGCACCCACCCGGGCGACAGGGACCCCGACACCCCCATCGTCTTGATCAAGCAGGGGTTTGAGCCACCAACCTTCACTGGGTGGTTCACAGCCTGGGACCCCTCCAAATGGAGCGTGAGTGTTTTGTTTTTTCAGATAGAGCATCAACATCAATATTGATGCGAAAAATAAATAAATGTTGACAAACGTCTTTTCTTCAAGGGAGGAAAGAGCTACGAGGAGTTGAAAAAGGAGCTGGGAGACTTAGCATCACCTGTTACCTTTACACCTGTATGTTAAATCTTTTTTAAAAATATCCTTTTTCAAGCTGTTCAGGCAGCAGAAATGAATAATTATCTGATACAATGAGTTACCAAAATGTTAACATTCTATATGCACGTGTTACACATTGATTAAAACAGAGGATTATGATCTTGAGCTGAACTTTGATGTGACTTTTTAGGAGCAGAACTGTGCTGAAAGTGTGAAAAGCTCTCAGTGTTTTCCACCCGAGGAGCTGGTCAACAAGCTCGCCAGCGAGCTGCCTGAAGGTGTTGACCCAGCTGAGAAAGAGGTAACCTGTGTGTGCGTGTGTGTGCCACACAACTGCCTTGTAAACCATTAATATTATTTTATAGAGGGAATCTGCAGAAAGTGATACATTACACACCTTAGAGAGGACACACTCTTATTAAAACTGAAGCTTTATGTGGAAGTTTTACATCTTTACTATGTGATTATAAGCAATTAAAAAAAATACAATGCAAATGCCACTTTAATTAGTAATGATGTCATTGTATACTGAAATGACTTTGTGGATTTGTTGGATTGTGAGATAAAATGTCACTTTTTTGTGTGGTTAGCTGACCTACTGTCTCTATTTACCCTGTAATTATTTTGTTTTTCATATATTCTTTCCAAGAAACTACCTTTGAAATTAATAGGATATTATTTGGAAATTACAAAACCATAAAATAAAACATTACCAATATTTTTCTTTTTTTTTCATTTGTTTACACTTGTTTTCAGAAACACCTCTCCGACTCTGACTTTAACGATGTATTTGGGATCACCAAAGACGACTTTGCAAGCCTGCCGCAGTGGAAGCAACTGAAGTTGAAGAAAGAGAAGGGGATGTTTTGATCAGATTTTTTCTGTACTTGAAATAAGCTCTCATTTCTTTCTTTTTTTTTTTTTTTTTTTAAGGGAAGATTTTCTTTGTTTCCTACAATAAATGACTTTTTAGCTCAATCATCTTGTGAAACTTTTTAGATCATGTATCTTTACATCCCCTGGTTTTTATTGTGATTCAGTGTTTCAAATCATTGTAACACTTTATTTTTTAACCTGTGCTAATTTTGTACAAGTAACACTTATGATTCCAATATTTAAAATTGTGTATGAAGAAAATTGTAAAGTGCGTTCCTTTTTTGGTTTGTTTGATTTCAAGGCATTTCTTCTTCTTCTCTCTACTGAAAGGGTAATGCATCTTATTTTTACTGAGGCATCACATCATGGATGACAAAACAGAAAAGTGAATGCAAAATCAAACATGATACAAACACATCAAAACAAATGACCATAATTTGTAGGTAAAATACATGGACTTAATTAAATTCAGCACGTTATAGGGGTCAATGTTGCCATCTCCTGGACAAATAATGTAACATGTCAGAACACTGATCAAGAAACAAGTAATAGTCACCCCTTTTATTTGATATGTCTGGAATGTATTTTCAGTTACAAGTATAAATTCATGTAATTTACTGTTACATCTGAAAATTTAATACAAAGCTCAGGACAAGTCAAAAAGTCTAAGACCCATAAAATGCACCAGATTACAGTATGAACATATTTTTTGCATTGTTGTGTGAAAATGAAACAGAACAACAATCAAATTGCTCAATAAGTCACGGATGTGCTCTCAAATTTGATGTTTAATTGTTTAAACTTTTGATGTCAAAGACTGTCATAACTTTACTGGCTTGTTACAACAAACCAAACCCTTTGACCTGACCAGAAACTATAAAGAAATGTTGATGACAACAATGTAAACAACTGATTGTGCCATGTAGAAATGACCTGATTGTACTGACCACAGTACCACACAGCAGGAGAGACAGTAACAGCACTAAAGTAGCAGTACTACAGTAATAATACTACAGTAGCAGTACTACAGTAACAGCACAAAAGTAGCAGTACTACAGTAAGCATGTCATGTGAACTGCTTGTGCATCAATGACAAACACCAGATAAGAAATTATTTGCATGTGAGCCAGCATGACATTGAAACAGGAGGACAGTGTGATCAAAGACAAATAAGTCTGAACAAACATTAATATGTTGCCTTAAACCCCTAAATAGGAAATAACCAATACATGTATTCAAATAGGTCCATTTAGTTGTCAAATCTTATTTTCATTTTGAGAAAAGGTTAGTGTCACATGATATGTTCCCTCAAAACTGAAATAGTTGATTTAGCTTAAAGATCCTTCTTTAAAACATGTAACGACAGAGTGGCACAGAAAGCTACAATTAAAAGTCCCTTGAAAACAAATTTCCTCAGTAAATAACTTTGATTAAAGTATTGTTTAATATATGTTTAAAAGTACTGCGTGCAAAAGTACTAATGAATGACAGATCAGTTTGTGTGCAGTTTGGAAATCAATATACATTCTTATGTGCTCATGCAAACTATCTTAAATGAGGTGAAAGGATCTATTCTTGCCTGAAGCATAAAAAAAGAATTGTAACATTATAAAAAATGAACATTAAAAATTGCGATTAAATACAAACTGTATACAGCAATCAGAGACATCCAAAGACACTAACTTCAGCGAGTTTCACTGCAAATGTGCAAACATACAGTATCACCATGCATGCCAAGAGAAGACAGCCTGCAGCAGGTCAGCTGATTGTTTCTCTCCGACGTGTTTGGTTGTAAAGGGAATGTTGTTTCTAATGTAATCTGACAAATTTATGCCACACTACAAGAACTTTTAAAAAGTGCTAATGCAGCGGGAATCCTTTCCCCTCAATTAAAAATAAAACAGGATAAAGGGCCGATATGAAAGATTAAAAAAGACAAATGTTCATTTGAAGGTAAGCAAGGCAGTAAATAGTTGGCATTGTCCCTTATTTAAAAAAATCTGTATCTAATAACCTTAACTGCCATCGATTATCTGATCTAATCCTCTGAAGTCTTACGTGTCCTTTTGTACAGTGCTGAATGTCTGAAATCTTCAGCATGCCTCTCTAAATTCCTGACTTTCTAACGTGTGTAGCCAAAACATCAATAGTCTGAATACTTTCAGCGCCACTCTATTTTGACTACAGGTAAATCCTGACTTCTTAAAAGATTACCAAAGAGGTAAGCAGTCAAAGCAGCATGGAGTAAGTTCCATGTCGAAACCACGTACTTAAAAAAAATCAAACAATTTAAGATATTAAAAAGAAATGATTGGCAATCAATATTAAGTAGTCATTAGTGGAATTCCAGCAGGCAACCATCTGGATCCTGAGTTCCTTTGCTGTGAATTTAAAACTGAAACTTAAAACTCTGCTACAGTGTATTACAACTAGATCTGCAGCTAGCCATTAATTTCATTATCAATTAAGCTGCTGATAATTATCTCAATTAATCATTTACATATAAAAAGTTAATTAATGTTGACAATCATTATCCTATTTCCTAGCACCCAAAGTGACATCGTCAAGTTGTTTGCTGTGTCACAACAGCAGGCTAAAATCCTCAAATTTGAGAAGCTGAAACTATCTTTTGGTATTTTTGCTTGAAAATGTATAAAACAAAACATTTTTCTATCAATCTACTATTCAATTAACTTCTAGCTGTGACTAAATCTTTGAATGTTTTTGGTGGCCTCAAAGTTTTTGTAAGAACATAAACATCAGATGCGCGTAAACTGCAAAAGCTATGCAATTAACCAAATGATCAATAATCATCTTTGACCTTTTCCTCACATGTAGTTAAAACAGCTTAGTTAAGACACAACACAACCTTCTGGGTTTTTGGGATCCTGGCTCTCACCATTGTTGACCTGGCCATTGTTAGCTGAACTTTTCTCTTTATTCTCCGAATCATGCGGCAGCTCCAAACTGTCTGCGTCACCTGCAAACAGCCTGTCCTGCTCTGGAGTCTCAGCAGATGCATCTTCGTAGGCACTTATGCTGTCTGAGTCGTTCCTGTCCGGAGAAGGATCTCGTCCGTCCTTGACACAGTTTTCGTAAGGCCTCCGCAGGACCCCATCTTCAGAGAGTGGGTTGTCTAGTGCAAGAGAGGGCACTTGGTTCAGGGGCTTACTGACGATCTTCCGCAGCTTCGTCAGGACGCCTCCTTCTTCCTCTTCACTCTGTCCCACTTTCTCTGACACTTTGCCTCTGCTTTCACACATCGACAAATCTTGTTCTTCTCTGCATGTGGCATTTTTCATTTGGTGTCCCTGTCTTGTTACATCGTCCACACTTTCATGTGTGTTTGTTGGTTTGTTGTTCCTTTCCTGCATAGAGAATTGAAATTGTCCATAAGGAAATTATATATTTATATTTTTTAGATCAAACAAAATCTAGTTACATATAGTCAACAGACTAGCAATACACCACAAGAAAGTGAAAGTAATTTTCCAGTACAAGACGTACTTCCACATCTAGTGACAGTTACTTATTAGGATAAATTGGAAGAGAGAGGTTAGGTTTAGAAAAATAAAACATACTTCATATCAATTATTAACCCTCAATAAGGAGTGATAACATTACTCTTACATAACATGTTCCATAAGACTTTTTTTACATTAATTCAAAATCCTGGTGACTCTCTCGTATTATGTAATGCTCTCATCCCAGTTGTCACATTACCTCTCTTAATCTCTCCACCTCTTGCATCAGAGAGCACACCATGCTCTCCAGTTTCCTCTTGTCCTGCCTCTCTCGCTCCAACTCCTACAAATGCAGAAAAATGTTGGCATAATGAGAGGACTAACAGCTTGTTAGTGAAATAATTTATTAGAACAAGTCTCTCGTTATTCCATATGCGGTTGATGTAAAGTGATAATGAGGCTTTGACGTACCAAACTAGCCTGTCCAGCTTCCCTCTGGGCCTCCGCCAGCAGCTCCTCTACACCCTCCAGCGTGTCCTGCAGGACGTCCACCTGGAACAACAGAGCCTCTCGCTCGACCTCCAGCCCACGCAGCTCCTGCACCACCTCGTCATAGCTGGCCTGCAGCTCCAGCTACACCACAACACAGATACAAATCAGCGTGGGCAACTTCAGAGGAACGCATGCCAGTCAGTGGGTGGGCACGTGTTTAGCAAGCTCTCAGAGCCATCAGTGGGAGGCTTCATCTGGAAGCATGACAATACCTCCATATGTAAAGGAAGCTATCACTGCAGTGATCTACTGACAAGACTGTGAACAAGACTTTCAATAGTAATAACAGTCATAATTATCAAAACAGTAAGAAATACTCACCATCTCTGGAAGTCCCATGAAGAGGTCCTGCTCAGACTGATGCAGAGAAAAAAAAAGTTTAAGAAAAAGGTTATTTGTAAAGAATATTTAAATCAAGATGAAAACATGTCCTAAAAGGCCATAAAAGCCTTTTGTATTGGGTCATTTACACCGAGTAAATGTAAGACTAACTTTTGAACAACTCATTACAGGAAAAGTGTACAATTAAATAAAAATGAGCAAGAGTCTGACAACTGAAGTAGCAGGAACTGTGATGTGTAAGTCTGTGTATGACCAAAGAACTGTTGATGTGTCACAGATGTAGGTACACTGAAATCGCAGCTATCAAAATGCATGACCTTATCTAAATACTGTACCATGCAGGCACCATGTTTGATAACAGCTCTCAAAACACAGTTGTGATTAAGTCTGATAAACGCATTAGCAGCGGCTGTATCACTGACATTCTGAGGTCATATTCTACTAGGTCATAGAAAATGAATTGGTGCAACACAAGCTTACGAAGCTTTCTTTTCACCAGTCTTTTCACATTTTTTTTCTTTTTTACATCAGTCACTAGTTTCAAATTAAGAAAACAAAAAGGGGTGTGATACAGCAAGTAGCATTACATCAGTGATACATAAAGACAGGATAGGAAATCCATTTTCAAGCTTTTGATCCAACATCCTGATAGAAACACACTTTGTCCCCACAGGTTGATAGAATGTAAGTTTGGATTTTCTGTAAATAAACCTTTAAAAGCAGTCGTTGTGATATGGGACACCAAGCAGGTACGAATATGAGTATCATCCTTTAAAAAACAATGACTTCCGTTCTTTCCTTTAGAGGTCATTGTAACTGATAATAATAAAAAAAAATAATACAGTATCTCTATCATGATACCTTTAAAGGTGGACGTTGTTTTGGGGAAGAAATTTTAACAGCAGACAGAGATCTTCATTGACTGACTCTTTATGCCTAAATAAACTACATAAACACACTTGCTTTGTTTTCATGAATGAAAAAAACAAACTGATCTTAAAGGAGAGATTTACTTTGCTTAAGTTCAGCGGACCCTGCCACTTTTCTAGCTTCAAACATTGTTCTGTGGACCTTGATTTCATCTGAGAATAGCTTGTTTGTTAAGTTATGGGAAAATTTTATATATCTGAGTCTGTACTGTAACTCATTAATGATGTCAAAATCTGAGTTTTAAATCTTCTCTGAAACTACATAGCACCCATATAAACCATGTTATTTTATGTTATGGGTATCTTACCATGAAAATCTCATAAGTCACAGGCCCAAATGTTTGGGAATCCCTGCTTCTTATTTGTTATAATGCACTGTATTTTACAAACTCATCTTTTCATGCAAGTCAGTTAAGTGTGGTTAGTAAAGTCAAAGGTACAATATCTTCTCTGAAATAATGTGGAAAACGGAAATACGCACTTCAAAACCATACTCCGGCAAATATAGTAAATAAACGTATCTGCTAATGTATTGTCATTATCTAATGAAATGAGAGACATCTGACAGGTTTGATTAGCTAGCTGTACAGAGGTTTCAGTGTTTCTGTCCACCTCTGGCTCCTACCTGACTGTCAGTCCTCCTTTTCAGGGTTCCTGTTCGGCTGTCGCTTCGTGCCGGACGCCTGGATGCAGTCTCGCTCTGATGGGGAGACAAAACCACAGCTCAGGTAGAGAGCCTAGCATCACACACAGCCAAGAGTACAAACACAACAAGCTAGCTACAAAAACAGGGAAGTACTCTGAACTGAAGCTACACAAACTGATGAAAACAGCTGATTTGAGCCGTTATTCGTTCTTAAACGGTCAACAAAATGGCGGAACTTCAAACTGACAACATTTTCTAGCGTTAGCTGTTTAAAAATCCGATTATTACAGGTAACATACACGTAACGTTAGCTTTAGCTTTAGCCCCAAACACCCACTGACTAATGACGCTGTGATTCCTCCTCTCACCTCTTTAATAAGGCTGCGGAGGGACTCGTCCTCGCTAACTCCCCGAGATAACGTCCGCTTCTTGGGCGAACCACTGCTGTCCAGAGTGACTGAATGCATTTTTTTTTTTTAAATGTTTTATATTAAGCTTTTGTTTACGTAAGAGACACCTCCGAGCCCTCTGTATGAAGTGTTTGGTGTTTGTTTCCTACGCAGCTGTATCAGCAGCAGTGAGTGAACTGTCGACGCCCAGGCCGTGATCTACGGAAAGCCACGGGGACCAAACTGCCTTTAACACCGCCCTCACTCCACCCACACTCACGGAGAGGAGTCAAAGATCAGCCCCTCACAGTCAATTCTGCCTCGTGGAGAGTCAAAAATAAATGAGTTCGTGTGTGTGTAAAGTTAAGATAACGAGTCCTGTCCTACGTGGCAGAGCTCGTCGATAACGACGAGGCCTCCTAGGTATTTTCAGGTGAGCATGAAGATTTCTGTGTGTGTTGGGAGTGTAATGGAAAGCTGTTTAATACACTCAACTACAAAACACAATTACACAAAATGTCACACAAGGGTGTGGGACAGAAAAGAACTGTTCAAACCCCGAAAAACTAGTTATTCTGGTCACAATCCCAGAGACCAAAGGCTTAATTAGGGGGAAAAAATAAACACACAATTTGTAAACTTTGCTATTTGATATAATGGCAGAAACTTACTGTGAAGTCATAAAGTAACTCACAATACGATTTATGATAGCTTATGTTTTCCATTATGACAATAATATCGCGATTATGCGATAACTGATACATTGCAATTCAGTCATCCAACATTACATCACAGTATCTGTCTAACTGAAGAATACAAAGGCTCCTGACATGACAAAGTGCAGGAATTATGTATTTATTCACTGCGCCGTGATGTCAGTTTGGCAGAATCTTAAATGAACCATAAACAAAGTATGAAAAAGTGCATGAAGTCTTAGCCCTGTGGCTTTTTATCACACACACTGAGTACAACTTGGCCATGTCCATGTGTGCCATTATTAAAATGTAAAATAAACACAAACTGGCCTCTGCCAGAGAGCAGAAAGGTTCAGGAGGTTAAACATCTTTAAAGGAAGCAGACAACTATCCTGAAGCTTACACCACGAGCATTTTGCAGTGTCTCTGGTAAGTCAAACTGTCAGGGGAATCCTCTGATTGTCTGCATGTTTTAATAAAAATATCATTATTTGGCACCAGTATATCAACAATCATATCTCAAGAGAAGTGATACGATACATCGTTGCATCAATATTTTGTCCCCATATCCCCACTGTGGATTTGTACTTTACTTTCAGCATCATATAGCCTCAAAGACAACTTGGAAGAAGCAGATGCAAATGTACAGGCTAATACTCTCAGTGTGGGACACTTTTTAAAAAAAAAAAAAAGAAAAAAAAAAAAACAACTAAACATTAATTTTGAAAGCAGTGTTGTCAGCAATGAGATAACACGTGAACAATGCAAAAATACTTTGAACTTCCTTAAACATGGTAATAATTGTTCAGCAGATTGAATTGTTTCCACCACATCCTCTTCCTCTTTCATTGAGGAAACATAAACTATGTTGGTTGCTTTTACCTTTTTACTTGCGGTTTCATCCGAGGTTTAATCTGAAGTTGATTTTTTATTACATGTTTGCTACAGGTGTTTGTGTAAAGAGCTGTCAGTACTGAGGCCAAAACAACAAGTCAAATTTATCTGCTAAAGTCCATAGCGACTTACAGTAATTCATACATTGATGGTGGTGACTGCCATGCGAGGTGCTGACCAGCACATCAGGAGCAGTTTGGGGTTCAGTAGCTTGCCCAAGGACACTTTGACATGTAGACCAGGGGAATCAAACCAGCGACCTTCCAATAAAAAGATGCTGGCTCTACCCCCTGAGCCACAGCCACCCCAGTTCAAATATTTTAGTGTGCATCGGACATTTTGTTCATAAAGGAGTGCAGATAACCCACCTTTACAGCTCTACCCTTCTTCCATATAGTGTTATCACCACCTGAAACCGGTGGATTGCTGAAGCACTCTGACTTTCCTGATAATCATGGTGGATAAAAGCTCAGCGTCAGAAGTTTGGATTGAAGGTCAAAAAGTCCAGCCGCTCCCAAAGCCTTTATCTCAGACTCAAAAGTGGGACTCTCCTCTCTGGGAAGACGGTGTTAGTGCTGCAGACTCAAGACTTGTTTGTGTGCTGAAGAGACTGTGGTGAGTGTTCGGTCCATTAATCGCACGTCATTACAGCATACTACAGATATACTTAGTCTCTGGGGCGCTCCTATAGGGTGATTAGCTGAAAGAGTTTGTGCTTTAAACGCTGAGAGGAACACTCATCACACTGTTACAGCTTGATTTAGGGTTCATATTTCTTTTAGCACAATTGAAGGTGCACTATGTAGTTGGGGGAAGAAATGTCAATTAGGAGAAAGAATGTTTTATGCCTAAACAAACTAAATCCAAGTTCTCTTTCTTTTCATCTAATAAGATGAATAAGCATACCGACCTTAAAGGACAACACAATTTTATACTGTTTTACTTTGTTTATATGTGGCGGGGTTAGGGTTCATCTGTTCAGCATTTATAGTGCAAACCATGAATAAATTAAAGTCATAAATATAAAACACCAAAACATAGGCATCAATTTCATGTACTGGATGACCCCTGGAACCAGCATGCACCTCACTTCTCACTGACACATGTTTTTTGTCACATCAATATAACTAATGACGGCCGTGTTTCCTTTTTACTAGAGTGAGAACACATGAAAACGGAGAACTGCAGCTGTGTTTTCCTCCAGCAGATGTCACCAGTGAGTCAGTGATGAGCTGACTGGGAGCAGGCAGCTCATTGTTTGTACATGAAGAAATCTGCTCCAGATAGACTATGACAACTTTTTTTTTTTCATTGAGCACATACAGTAGAGTCGTAAATACAGCAGCTGACCGTGGTGTGTGATCGGAGCTACAGTTTGGACAGATCCTGCGACATCTTTTATTTATTTTTTATTTTTTGACAAAGTGTGGGCTCATTGATCAAACGTGAGGACTTTATAATGAGATAATTAATATCAATGAATGGAAAGATTATTTAAAATGTGTTGCATTCCCATAAGGCTCGAGATAATAATTTAATTAGTAAAAATTCAAATTACAAGCAGGCCAACATGCGCTATAAACAACAGAATAGACCTGCTGCTGTACTGCATGACTTCACTTAATTTATTAGTATAGGCTATTAACTTAACAGTGTTTAGTATTGTAATTGTAAAGTATTACCGTAGGATGCAGCCTCTTTAAAGGGCATGAGTGCATTTAGTGAGAACCCTTGGGTTGGATTTGAAATGCAGAGGCCAGCTGCACTTTGGACACTTTGACGCTCATTTCTTCGTCGGCCACGCTCGTGCAACTTCTAAATAATCCGCATCAAATCACGAACATTTTCCACATGGGTGTGTTTTCGGGATAAAATGCACCACATACACTCGGGTGTGTATGGGTGATGTGGAAGAGTCGGAACGAATCCATTAAGCGTTTAAAAAAAATAATCAATTTAAACCATAATAAACTATTTGCAACAGCAGCCACGGTTTATGTCATCATCATAATAACCTAATTGGGCTGTATCTCTAATGTGAGACGCCGTGTGTGCACTGTAAAAACATTTATAGTCTCATAACAGTGCGCGCACCCTCCCTTCGCTCTGTCCCTCTTGACTTGGTGACAGACCTAAAAGCCTTTTGTTGCAATCTTAGCCAATGGAGACGGATTACGACACCGGGCAGCTGAGATATATAAAGAGCCCCTTTTTGACCGCACTTGCACATTTTTCAGTGACACTTCTGAACATTCACACACCTCCATGGACTAAATTGTACAGAAGAGCCCCAAAAACAGCCATTGTACTACACGTGAGCGGGCTGCGCATGCATCAGACAGATAATTTAACTTTCAATCACAGCAGCCCGTACCGAGACACACTGGAACGTACTTTTTTCTTTTTGACAATTTATTGCAAAATCTCCTGCTGTTACTGCTGCTGCTCCAAAAAGAGGCAACTTCGGGGTGATCGTTTTGGATTAGATGCATGTCACTGATTCCCTGGCTGTTGTAGGATAAGGCAAGGAGCGGCGCACATCCGAGAGAGGGGTTACAACGGGATAAAGCGAGTAAAAAGACAAGAGAAAGAAAGAAAAAAAAAAGTTGCGTTTCTTGGTGTCCACGCGTCGTCATGCCGAGGTACAACTTCTTACTGTGCTTGATGGTGCTCATCTCCCTGGGACAGTCGGGGAGCGATGAGCCCAATCTGCTGCTGCCTTCTGCCAGCGAGACGCCCACGGATGCCGGGCTGTCCCTGCTGGACGAGGACGCCGGTTCCCACGAGTGCTCCGCCTGTGTTTGGAGGGAGCAGAGCAAAGTGCTGAGACTGGAGACCATCAAGTCCCAGATCCTGAGCAAGTTGCGTCTGAAGCAGGCGCCCAACATCAGCCGGGAGGTGGTCAATCAGCTGCTGCCCAAGGCGCCTCCGCTCCAGCAGCTCCTGGACCATCACGACTTCCAGGGAGACGCGTCGTCCCAGGATGAGTTTATGGAGGAGGATGAGTACCACGCCACCACGGAGTCCGTGATCACCATGGCCTCTGAGCGTGAGTAATAGTTTACAACCCAACAATATCGTCTCCAAATGCGTCATGCGCGTAATTGCGGAGCAGAAAAGGTTCCAGTGGCTCGGGCCCTGCTGCGCGGACAGTGGAGCCGCCGAGGCTCATTAAAGCCACTGACCTAACCTACTTTGTGTGGGGTTTTTTGTTTGTTTGTTTTGTTTGTTTGTTTGTTTTTTGACAGATTTAGGGGTCCACTCTGTGCGTCTGACTGATTAAAAAAAAAATTAAATAAATACAAAATCGGACAAACGTCTGTGGTCAGCTGCTGGCCACGGCTGTCAAAATAGGCTAGGGATTATGTGTGAAGCTGATAAATCGATAATCATCAGAATAAAGAGCCTCGTCACTCGGAGGCAGACAGCCCCAATATGGCCCGATGAACTTTTGTTTTCATGGTGATGATGATTATGATGATGAGGATGGAGGGCTCAGGCCTGGCGGAGCAGCTTTTAGACTCCCTCGGTCCACCTGCTGTCACGCTCAAACTTTCAGATGTTTGTGTGTGTGTGTGTGTGTGTGTGTGTGTGTGTGTGTGTGTGTGTGTGTGTGTGTGTGTGTGTGTGTGTGTGTGTGTGACAGGAAGTAAACGCATGACAGAGCCGCGTGAATGTCAAGTGCATTATTAATGATAATGCAGCATTCGGCTGGCCGTCGCACCACTATATCATTTATGTCTTATTCTTTTGCATAAAAGGCACCCTAAAAAAAAAAAATCTGGAGTTATGATCGCGCCGTGAGGCCCCTCTGATTATTGCCCCCCAAACAATTTGCTCGGCCCTCTTATAGTTTCCCATAAATCCACGGATAAACCGCAGGCAGGCCCCTCGGAGACATTTTATAAAATTACTGTTGAACCCTGGCAGCTGTGCTCTATCGGTCTTTTATAGGAGGCTCTACCGGTCTCCCTGCTGTTCATCGCAGTGAGAAAAAGTGTGTCCAAAAAGCTGCTATTGTTCCCCTCATGCAGCGGCCCCCCTCGGCCGCACTTGCCTTTTAAATGCGAAGTTTATGGGCGCAGCTCGTTTTTTTTTCCACCACGAGTACACAAAGACAGAGAATCACTTGGGGTCGAGGGGAGTGTGTGACCTTTTCCTGGCGAATCGCGGGGTTCAACAACATTTACACACGTAATATATTCTACACAAGGCGGATAAAACACACTCCAGATAATCAGAGGGAACAAAGATGGGCCTGTGTGCAGGAGATCTATCTATCTATCTATCTATCTATCTATCTATCTATCTATCTATCTATCTATCTATCTATCTATCTATCTATCTATCTATCTATCTATCTATCTATCTATCAGTTTTTTTAACAAACCAGCTGGTTTATATTTATCATGTGTTGTAGTTCAACAACACTTCTCCCTCACCTGTTCTGATTATAGGCTGATTGACAGATTGATTCAAACAAATCAGACTTCACTTGACAAGTTGCAGGCTCACATGTAATCTCCATCTTTTCTCTTTATCCAAGACTTTAACCTTTTTTTTTCCCCTCTCCTCTTTAATGACTTCTTGCAAACATCTCCCTGTGCGCATCTGTTAAAAATAGTTTCCTCTGACTGTTGTTCCTGCTCAGGACTGATGTGAGCGATGCGGCTTGGCTCTTCCTGAAGGAGAGATGCTGCACAGCTGATGTCTTGTATCTCACAGGTGAATTTCAAGGAGGCATCGTTGAGTATTTGATGTGTCATCCGTCAAGCTTTTTTTTTTTTTTTTTTTCCGTTGTGTGGCCGTTATTTTTGGGACATTTCGAATGCTGATCCCTGTTTGCCCCGTCTCTCTCTCTGCCTCTCTGTGTTTCTATTTGTGTTACTCAGCCACACAAACGCGTATAGAAAGTACGCGGTACTTGCTGACAATCTAATCTGACACTATTGGATTATCCCCTCTCCACCTGTTTGTATGAAACAGATGAATTCCCCCCCCCCCCCCCCCCCCCCCAACCTTCATCTGCACAAAATCCTCAAAATATATGCCTGGCTGTTTCCCTCCCATCATTCGCACTTCACGTTCACACAATGCAAAGCGATCTGATACCTTCTCGGGCCAGAAGAAGAAGGCATTATGCACGACGGCGGATAATTGCGTCCCTCCACCGGCCTCAGGCCAGCCAGAGGAGCTAATGACTGACATTACCGCTCTATCTGTCATGTTACAGCACTTCCTCTCCGTTCTGTTTGCCTCCTCTCTTTACGTCAGCTGCAGTTTTTATCATCTGCTCCCTCTCTCCCTCTCTCTCTCTCTCTCTCTCTCTCTCTCTCTCTCTCTCTCTCTCTCCCCCCTCACACCCCCGCCACCCCCCACCCCCCCTCCTACCCCCCACCTTCCTCCCCGTTAGCCCCCTCTCTCCTTCCTCTTCTTCTCTCCGGTACTCGTGGAAGAGTTGAGAGAATGAGTGCATCTCTTTTTTGCCTGTGGCGCCTTAGTGATCCCACAGGATTAAAAGTGCCTTTTTCTGTCTCTCTGATAGAAGGAGGACTTCAAACACTATTCCCTGCGCACCTCGAACCCAATCACCCTTTCAAGGTCGTGCACACTGCCTTTGATGGGCCATGTGGGTTCACACAGTACATACTGAACTGGACCCGTGCCAGAGTTGCTTCTTAGTATTCACTCAAGGTACGTGGGTGCCGCAGTGGGGGTTGAGAGGGTCCATGCTTCCTGGTCTCTAATTACTATGAAATTTCATGGAAAAGTACATCTATTTATATCATAGTGCGGCACTAAAACATCTCCCTCCATACAGTGTGTTGTGTAGGTAACCGCTCAGCTTGCTGTTCGTGCACAGAGAAGATTTTCGAGTTTATCAGGGTCGTTTCTCCGTGCAGCACTGTGAATGAGCTCCTATCAACAAACCCATCCGCGTTCACACGAGAGCTGATCTGATGGCATATCGATTGATTTATGTGTGTAATTGTGCGCGAGCGTGCGAGCAGAGTGTGTATTTTGGAGCTCAGTTTGTTTTGCCCGAGGTGGGGTGAGGATTTGACCCCACTAGTACCCCATTTGTCACCTGTCCAAGACATTTAGGCCAGACCTTCCTCAGCCATCACTGACCCTCTCCTCATTTCTTTCTTTCTTTCTTTCTTTCTTTCTTTCTTTCTTTCTTTCTTTCTTTCTTTCTTTCTTTCTTTCTTTCTTTCTTTCTTTCTCTCCGTGTATGGATATTGTGATGCCGATTAACCCCACACTATTCATTCAATCATTGTTGGATAAAACCTAAAACAAACTATGAGCTTGAGAACATCAGGCAAAAGGATTAAAAGAGAAGTGGCACCTCTGTAGACTAAGAATACTCATTGTTATAGCATGTATTGGTGCAAAACAACTTAGTTCAGGTTGTTTCTGAAAAGCTTAGTATATTTTTAGTCATCTTCCCCCTTGAGACAACAATATTTTCAATTTTGGGATTTGGATATTTTCATATTTGCTTTTTTGTTAAATGTAGGCTATCAACTTGCAGGAAATACACCAAATCTTTTGTGTCATGTTATAAAAAGTAGTCCCTTTAATCAAACCCAATGACAGCGAAATGTTCTGCTTAGCCCTTAACAAGTCCTTCACTGCAACACTCCCTCAACTGAAGCTTCCTTTATCCGTTGTTGATCACCCTGAAGCTCAGGCGCCCAAAAAGTGGTGTGGCGGCCCTAGTCCAAACATTTTCACCTTTGTTAAATGATTTAGCCACTCTAATGAATGCTTTCAAATATTTCCTTTCTTTGTTTTGGTGCTTTTTGTTCGGCGTGCCTGAATTGCCTTCCATCTTTGAATTTGTTTTCATCGCTGTGAAATTTTGAGTGATTTTGATATTGTCCTGTCGCTAAGACTCCAGCAGCAAGCATCACTTGCTGTCTCTCCCTTCGCATTAAGTCAATGTCTATTCAAGTGAACAGACAGTGACTTCTAACATCACAGAAAAAGGTCATCTTTAAAAGTATAAAACTGAGATTCAGATCAAATTTGAAACATCTCTGCCGCTCTTGTGTCACTTCACTTTGTTAAATAAACTATTCTTTCTATTAGATCTATTCTATTCGATTGTGTGTACAGTAGGCTAACGTTAGTAAAATGCTATTGGTATTATTATGTAATCCTGTTAAGATGAGGCACATTCAGTTCAAGCACAGGCTTACACAACTCATACAGTACATACAAATGAACATCCATACACATGCACAAATCTATACACATTTTCCACATGTGCACACTTGTGTAGACACATGAGGATGCGCGCGCGCACACACACACACACACACACACACACACACACACACACACACACACACACACACACACACACACACTCACACAGTCACACACACACTCCAGAGAAAAGTTCTCCTATTGACAAAAAGGGTCACAGAGTTCACAGCTATGTGATATATTGGAAGAGGAGACTATTAACCTCATCGGGTCTCTTTCTTTGGCAGCAAAGACGAACCGGTAGTAACTTGAACACTTATCCCCCACCACACACACACCCACACACGCTCACACACACACTCATCTACTAACCACTCCCACAAAAAAACAAGTCTTTTATAGTGTTGACCCTATAAAAGGGTCATTTCCTGAAGGTGCAGGAACCATAAAAATTAAGAGGGAGAGCGCTAAAAGGACAGAGCAGCAGAAGTCGGACTGTCTTCAGCTCACTGGCCAGTGTTTGCTGGAATTTGATGACTATGTGAGGTTTTTATAGATTTATTTATTCCATGGAGGTCTCAGTTTGACGATGACACCTGTTCTCCCTGTGTAGTTGCTGGCATCAGTTAAGGGAAAGATAAACTTTGGTGTTGAATTGTTTGGACACCGGGGGGCACGACCGGTTTGTTTGAAAAGAAGTAAAAAACGTAAGAAAGAAAGGTCTGTAGGACTGTAGAAATTGCACAACATACTGTCAACTTTATGGGTAATAAAATTTCAAAGGGACCAAAGTCTATTAATACGGGGACAAAATTTCCCCCGGACCTCAGGAATCTCACTCCTTCCACCCTCCTTCCCCTCTTCCCACGCTCCCGTGTACCAGGCCCTGCAGATGCTCTTTCCTCTTGGCATTTGGGAATATGTTGCTTTGGAATTTAATGCATGCTTTCCCAAAAATACAACAGTGAGAAGTTGTGAGAGTGGATGTAAGGCGGCATTAATGTCAGCGCAGCGATATTTGTTGTCTCCCTTATAGATGAAGATGAGCTCTGCTTGTGATGAGCTCCTTGTTGCATCTTTAAAGCATTTCGGAGAGCATGAATGTGTTAGGTGCGCCGCAGCTCATGTCGTGGGTATGAAGGGGGGGGGGGAGACGGGAGTGAGTCCACGGGGAGCAACAAGCAGCCCAGTCCTATCCTAAAGGGACAGAAATCATGGAAGGGTTTTATAGGTACAATTAAAAAGACCTGAAACAGATGTTACGTTTCACTAATAAAGGAAATAATTACTTCACACCAGTAATTAAACCCTGTGTAGGGACATGAGTGAGGAGGAGGAGGAGGAGGAGGAGGAGGAGGGGAGTGAAAAGATAAAATGGAGATCATTGAGGGGATTATTGTTGATGGATGCGTTCAGGCTCTGTGTGGTCGTGTGCTAAGGGTCAGTTTATGGAAGAGTCCATTAAATCTAAGAGGCATTTAAGCAAAGGAAATGCTGCATGTGCATAATGCTGGATCCCATGAGGGAGCCACTGTGTTGATAGGAAGCACAATTAACGGTGGATTACCTCACGATTATCTGCATGAAAATTTAATTAGCCTCCTTTCTGCTGCAAAGGAGAGCAGCTTCTCGCCGTATTTATCACCTGTGGTTGTATTTCTGCCTGCCAGACACACACCACCCCCGGGAAGTTCATTATGGGGGTTATGAAAATGCACAGTCGAAGTGATTTCTTTAGGGATGAGATTGAGATGAGATGAGATTTGATTTTAATGTACAGCACGGATGGATGAGGAGATTCTCATAAAGGGAACTTTTATGTTGCTTTTGAAATTCTCGGGGAAACTGCATACGCAGAAAATGCTGCCTGGAGGGAGGGTTGGCACGATCTGGTCACACTAACTTTGTCTTTAGAGAAAACTCTTGGCTGAGACTCTGACAGATTTGGGAGGCTTCAGGGATTGTTTTCCGTAGCTGAGTGTGCTCAGACAGAAAGAAAGAACGAAATATACCACATTTTTGAGCCTTCAAAGCAACGTTCTATAAGAATTGGTATTTGTGCAATTCAGTTGAGTTCACCTATACACCAGGATTGTAAATACGGATAAAACTGAATTTGTGCATTTGTTTTGATCAAAAACAAGCTAGCTGATAGCTTCGCTAACACAGCCAAAAACCGAGCAGGTGCAACGACACAAGACGTAACACGTTAGCATTACTTACCAGTTCAATAGCAAGAAGGACAGTTTGGTGGCTGACTTTTATTTCACGAAGCTCTCGCTGATGCCTAAAAGCCAGTCAAAGGTTTACTCTTGCTCGGTCACTTTGTCTTTTTCTCTTCTTAGCTCCCTGCTCCAAGGTTCTCTTCTGTCTTCTCCTGGTTCAGTTGCCCACTCGGCCCGCAACAGTTCAGGCCCAATCCCTGGCCACTCCTCTCCAGCATTCCCAGCCTGAAAACCTGTTAAACACCCAACAGTCACCTGGTGTTCTGAGCTCCCTGTCTGGTCTGGGCAGAGTCAGCTAGCTGCATGGCTAAATAAGCTAACTTGCTAACAGCAGCTACAGTTGGCAGTTGGCAGAGTAGCTATCTGTCAGGAGAGTCTGTAAAACCATAAAAAAGTTAAGGGCCATCTGAGAGAAATCCAGAATACATTTTCAGCATGAAATATTATCCATCAGTGGTAAATTATGTAGTGCCATAAAGCTTCACACACTTCTCACTTGAGATCGTACTCCCGATTTATCGGCAATTGGGGTGGTGAGTGAGACCACCACAGGTTCCATTTACTCTCTTACAACAGTGTACCATCCAGATGATTACAGTAAAAACAGTTACATAATGTTGCATAATGTTCAGTGTGGATCTGTCTCCCCATGAGTTCATGACAATTATGTTTGTACTGCCATGGTGGCAGGTTAGAAGTTCATGTGTGTTTCTTCAGACACAATAAACACAGCTAAGGAATACGAGACATTGAATAACAGGGATTTTGAGTTAAGTTTTTGAGCTGTCTTTAGAAGAGATCATCATCGTCTTACTGTGTACTGAAAGTTTGTTCCAGCTATCAGACTCCTACCAGAGAGACATGAGTTTTTTCATATAATACAACGAAGAAAGGAGAGAATGATAAAAGTTTTGTTTGTATTGGTATAATCTGATTTGTTGAATAAACTGGTCTTAGCAAGCGTTATTATTTAAATCATCATCATACCCTGGTCTGTGCACCTTCACATACTGTATGATGTCACAGTGGGCCTAGCCACTGTTTTGCACTTTACTTATGGCCATCTTTTTTCGGGAGACAGACGTGATCATATCTGAATGTGAGGGTGGATTTCAATGAGAACTCAGAGACACACGCAGGTAGTGACACCCTGAAGCATGCCCCGTTTTATCATCTATTTTAATCTAAATGAAACCATAACTTTCAAAATGAACATCATGTTTCATTGAAGAAGACTTAACTAGTTATTGAGACCATGAACTCATCAGGAAACTGTTCACAGAGGTAACAAATCAAGTGAGAAGTGGGGGCATGTTTTCATAAGCTTACATACAATCTGACTGCTGGCTATAAGAAAAATGAATGTTTAAGGGACTTGCAAATTGGCTTCACTTTTCAGACCCTGAAAGCTCTGTCAATATGTTATCCACTCTACATGCACTACTAATAAAAACAACTTAATGGTCCTGTGCAACAGACTGAGGCAGCATGCAATATGATAGTGAAGTAAATGATGTTAAACATTTGACAAACAGACATTAGGTGTCACTGGTAAATTAATCACAAGGTTATTAAGATATTTAGTTTTCATTATTGTGAATTGTAATTTCAATTAATTACAGCAGGCTCAGTGTCACAGATACACTGTCATTTAAATTCATGGAGCTGGCAGATGTCAGATGGATGGTGGAGAGTCAGATCTTATTCCTGTTCCTGGTTTCATTGATCTGCATTAGTGTGAGTCTCCCTTTTAATGAATGATTTTGTTCATGAAATCTTACATTAAAAAGTAACTTTGAATAAACAGCTGTTTTGCACTGATAATGTAAAAATATATATATATATATCAGTGTCTCATCGTACAGTTCGTGTTGTTGTAGGTCACAGGCAGCATGTGGAACAGGCATATATGTAGGCAGGAGGATTTATGGAAATGTGCTTGTTCGAACAGGAGATAACAAAATCAACCAACTTTTTGTTGTTCTGCATAAACAAGATCACAACATTAGATCAAATTATAATCTTTCTGCTGTAGGTTTTGGCTTCACTGCTGAGATGTGTAAACCAAGTGAACAACCAGTAAAAACCAAACTCTGTCCTAGTTTTGTGTTGTAGAGATATTTCTCTTTGAGTCAGTCTGTTAGGTTAGTTTTGCTTGTTACATTGGGCAACAGTCCATGAAAGACCAATGATAAATGATAAAATTTGAAGATTAAATCATGGCTTTTGTCATCCCATCGACCAACTAGGTGTCTGTCACACACAGTTGGCATTTTTTTGTATGTAACCTGGTCGCATTATTCTACAGTCCAGTGAACTGATGACCAACAGTAGAGTGCAATTTGATAATTGGTGTAACATTTATACAGATGTATCCCATTATCACCTTATTCAGTGGCACATGGTCAGCCTGCAATTCAAGAGATGATACATCTGTATGAGTTTTACATTTCTATCATGTAAATAATGGCTGAAATTCTAACCGTATAATTACTCAATCGCCTCTCAAGTGTTTATTCTCTTCCTTCTGTTTTCCATCAGTCACCTCCGTGCTACACCCCTGCTGAAGCCTTTGCCTCGAGGCTTCAGCCAGCGATTATCTCACAAGAGGGTCACTGCCAAATTGAATGCCAGAGACACTTTTGTAAACTAACACACTGCAGCACATTTCAGATCAGAGTACCGGACTAAGAAATTAAACTTCCCAACAACTGAATTGTAGTTTTTTGTAGGTTTTTGTAAGTTTTGGCTGTAAGGTCAATATTATTTGTATTTAGATAGTGACAAATAAAAGTTATCAGAGGGCAATTCTTTAGAGAGCAGGTCTAGAACATACTTTTCATGATATTGGTTATGATGGTCAACAATTCAAGCAATTCTTTTTTGGATGCTGCCTTTCAAATGGCTGAAGATTTAGCTGCCTGACAGATATTTGAAGATATTTCAGAGGATTGATGCAATTAAAAGTTAGTAGGCTGAAACACAGCTTGGATCATAATGATCAGCGGTTGAAAAGCAATGCTTACAAAATCAGTAAAATACGTTATCAGTTTTTTGTCATCTTTTTGTTTTTTGTCAGTGTTTTCTCCTTTTAAGAAAATAACCTGATGGGCGCACTGAATTAATTTATCTTAAGCATTCAGTCATGTTTTTGCTCAGATATCTGTTCATGTCAAAAGTTTTATGTTTAACTTTTGAAAACCGCAGTGGAACATTGTCCTCTGACGTTAACGTCTCGCATGCATGTGTGGATGCACACAGACACAAGCGCTGAGACCCCAGCATGCTTCCTGCTGTCCAGCTGTCCACCTTATTGCACTTCACTGCACGCTCCTTCTTTTCATCCTCTGTCCTGCTGGAGTTGCTCCCCTTATGATACAAACATATATAACCACAACACTAAAAACAATGAGCTGTTTGCTGGAGACGGTCAGTTTGGAGCTTGTGTGTTTATGCGTGGTTGCATGTTGCCGTGTGTGCGTGTGTGCGTGTGTGCGTGTGTGCGTGCATGCGCATGCGTGTGTGTGTGTGTGTGTGTGTGTGTGTGTGTGTGTGTGTGTGTGTGTGTGTGTGCGTGTGTGTGTGTGTGTGTGTGTGTGTGTGTGTGCTCACTGAGCTAGAACAGCGAGCATTAGGAGGTGTCTTTTGTTGCTCCTGGGGGGCTACTGTGCTCAGTCCTAATAGGAGTCTTGTGCCTGCCGTTGTCCCAGGGGAGGGCTTCTGAATGAGGGGGTCTAACTTCACACACACCCCCCTTCCTCCTCCATCCCCAGCTCGAGCCTGGCCTCCCCCACCACCCTCTCCCGTCCCTCGGGACTGGCCGAGAGACAAAGAGGGAGTGCGGCTGGGGTGGGATGGGATGTTTGAGGGGGTGCACTGTGGCCCCTGTCTTATTAGAAGGGTCGTGAACGTGTCACGATGATTAATATGCCGAGGTGCGTGGGGATACCCTAGAGTCACATTTATTCAACATGAAGGCTCCCAAACACACACTCACCACAAAATGGCACATTTGCATTTCCCATTAAGAAAAGAAAATATAGATATATATGCAAATGAAACTCCTATCTAGGTTTATACCATTATGCATTATCCATTTGTACTTTAACAATAAGTGACCATTTCTCTCGCCACACCACTTCAGCTGCAGATTTTCACCTGACTGGGATGAGTCACATGTACACAATATGCTCGCGATAGCCTTTCAAAAGTTTGGACATAAAACTGAAATGCGGAGGGCATTTTGTTGTTTACTTTTTACTTTGATACCTGATTCACATACTGAATAAATTCAGACACGAAACAGTAACTGTTTTTTAACTCCAAAACTAATACAGTACATTTTGTTAGGTGATTTATCCTGTCATGATCTTTGGCTGGGGATCTTATAAACGCAGTTAGCATAGTGAGGTTCCCTTTTATTGCTAAAGTTGGACGCAAATCAGAGACCTCGACCAATATAACAGCGGGCTAATATTGGCCTGTCACAGGCTCGTCTTATGTACTCAGTGACTTCTTTTGACAGAACATAATGCAGAAAAAGATGCTATTAAATGGCGATTGAAGTTTCTTGATTCAGGGCAATGATGACATTTTGAACAACAATTTTTATCGCTAAACTGTACAATATCTTGCTTCTACTACATTGAGCCGATAAATCGCAATTTTTGACGCCATATTATCGATAAAAGCCTTAAAAAACCCAGTATTATCAGGCTTTAATGTTTATCAAAAAAGTAGAAATCTTTGGGCAATCAAAGATAGTTTGACTGATTGAGAAAATACATTTTTAGCCATACTACCAACATTTAATCCCTCTCACTGCAAACACATGTTAACTATTCCTCTCCATCTGTTTTCAACAGTTTAACTGGCTCCTGCTCCTGTACAGCATTTGGTTATTAAATGCATTTAACTTTGAAACAGGCTTTGGTCGTATTAAACAGGACAGATGGCATGGTGAATAAACCCTTATATTCTATACGTCTCCACTAACATGCACGTATAGGAGGCTGTGGGCTATGTATGGGACACAGGTACCCGGGGAGTCCACCAGATGTTTGATAGGCTCACCTGCAGGCCTGCTGTGTGCTGGCAGTAAAATTCATGCGCTGCATACGCTGCAATTATACCACAGGGAAATAAGCTGCTGTAATAATGAAGTAGGCTGGAAACATGAGGAGGGAAAGCAAACATGCCTGTTTCCTCTGGAAAAACACAGCCTCTGTCCATACCTACTTATGTAAGTTTGACTTTTTAAAGTAAAATAAGCAGTGTTATGACTGAATACGGATTCTCCTCATCTTCAGCAGTGAGGTGTTATTGCTCCAGTAGGTGGTGCTGAATGCAAAATAAGAATTCATACCCTTGCTGCAGCAAATCAGAGAACGAGCTATAACTGAGCAAATCAGGAAATTAAGCCATAAAATTGCCCTGCAGTAACATTATGGGCTCTCCCAATAACATTAATGTGTTATAGCTGCAGGAGCAATGTTAGTGCAGGTAGAGGATTAAATGTCTCATTGGTTTTCTGATCTTTACAAGCTAGCTCTGCACTCGTGGAACGCTCTGCCAAGATGTTGGGTGTAATTAAGCTGCAGGCATTCATCCTCCATGCCCGTGCGCTTACAGGATCTATAAAGGCACAAATTGATTTCACCTATCAATGCAGTCATTGTTTAACATGACGTAGCTCATGTGTTGTGCATGTGTGTTTAATAAGCGGGGTCCTAACTGGATCACTGTGTACGCATGGGCTCTGCTTCTCGGATTACTCCTCCTCAAGAATGGCCTCTGCTCCATAAACTGAACCGTTTCTGCTCTGCAGTGTTTGATGGTTTGCTTCTTCTTCGTCTCTCTCTCTCTCTCTCTCTCTCTCTCTCTCTCTCTCTCTCTCTGTCTCTCCCAAGAGCTCAACAAAAACTGTTTGCAAGGGAAGAGCTGGTTGTGTGCCGGCGCCCATCTGCAGTGATTAAAAACAACAAAAAGTAGTAATCACAAGTAAACCCCAAGCAAACTGCAGAATCATTCATTCCCAGTTTTGTGCTGATGAGCAAACACAACGCCACCCACGTTAATTGCTGTGACCCCAGCAACCCACCAAAAGGAACATTGACATATTGTTTGTCCAGCGTGAGACACTGTATAATTTACACTCACTAATGACTGTCCATGGAAATACAGGCTGAAGGACCACGTCTGTCCCTCGCTTGGCCCTTATTCAATTTTTCGCCCTGGACTCGTCTAATGGATAGTCCATCTGTACCTCGGTGAATTCATATCCCTCAATGCATGCCCGTAATTCAATTACAACACTTGTTTGGTGTAAAAAAAAAAAAAAAGAAAGAAAAAAGAAAAACAGCCTGCTGCAGTGTTCTCCTGGTCAGTTGAGGTTTGATAAACAGTTCACTATTGGCTGGAGAGTCTCCACCCTAATCAAAACAAAAACAAACTGTGGCTGATTCGGCGCTGTTGTGTCTCTGAGATTTTAAATGATTCTCTCGGTTTCTGTTGTGAAGAAAGACATATTACCATTGCCATAGGGTCGACCTTGACCTTCAAACTCAATCTGGCTATTAGGGCAGCCCCTCCCCAGCACCCCTGAGATGTAAAGAGGCTGACGGTTTTGACCCCTGATCCCATTTCTTAACTAGGCTGAGGTGCCAAATAACCTTTTGACCTAGGAAGCATTTTCAGGTTGCCTGAGCAACCTCAGATTTAGCAGTGATTGACAGCTGCATACAGTTTTTTTTTTTTATCTGCCTTCTTCTTTTTCACACGAAGGAACAACAACCCTCCTCTGCGAGATTAATGAAAGAATACAACGGTTTATTCGCTACGATCTTGAGTTTTAATCTGTCAAATATGCTCAGAGAAAATGGGCAGATTAGATATTCTATTGTACTCAGTTGGCACATTATTATGCCAGATAGATTCAGAATAAATTTCCCTTAATAAATGAACGCTTTACATGGAAATGAATGTATGAATGCAATGGATGGATGTCATTATATCAGATGGAGGTCTATGTAAATGAACCATGTGCAGATTTGACATGTGGTGCAAATCACAGAAACACCAGAGCCGAAGGATCATGACAGGAATAAATCTGCCTATTTTAGGAGACGGCTGGTGTGGTTTGACGTAACCCTTAATCCACACCCCAAATATATTTCCAGCCAGGGCAAGCCACTAAAAAAAACTTGAGTTGTTTTAATTTTGCTGGTTGTAATGTAGGGACAGACCATTTCATTATGATTGACCCAGGGGAATCTAAGGTTACCATCTGGCCACTGGCCACCATTACTGATCCTTGTTTTAATATGCAAATGTGTCTGTTTGTCCAACCTTGATGTAATCACAAATGTAACCTGACTGAAGGGACCAAACAACAGGACCATGTGCATTTGGTAATGGACAGCCTTCATGCAGATGCGACTAGAAGGAGCAGTCGGACAGAGAATGGCAATTTACCAAAATAAAAGCATCAAGTCAGAGTCTGTGTAGGTACGACTGCATGATATCATGCTGAGAAGGAAATATTGATATCTTCTCTAAATTAGCATTGTGCTGTTTCTGAGAATTACATGCACTCAGGGTGTGTGTTCAGTTTTGATATTCATCGTGGAACAAAGCATTGGATTGCATTTCGAAAGCAAAGCAACATCCTGTGTGGTGACAGCAGTGTTTTAATGAGCTACAAACAAATGTGCCAACGTTTCTCACTGACATCAAGATCTGTGGTCATCTCTGGCTTCTTGATCAAGTAATTTCTTGTGGAGGCGCTGCTTCAAAACAACTGCGACTTTGATTTCGACACTGTTATCAACTCCCTTTAAAACTTACATCATGAAAAGCTTATCATCTGCAGCTGTCCATCACTGTGATGAGGTCGATAATTGATGATGAGGAGTCAGTATGACTGAACTGACTTATAATATCCATCCCTGCCATGATCAATGATGCTACATGCATATATGAATGTAGCAATATATGCAGACTCATGTTTCACACTGGTGGCACTGTTGCACCCAACAATACATTTTAATTTAAAGTCTGAACACATTACATAAATGATTGTAAACACAGACAGAGGTTTGGGTGCATGGGTGACCAAATAGTTGCAGCCTGGAGCCCTGTATAATTTGTGTGGGTATAACAGAGGAAAAACTTTGCACTTCAATAATAAAACATGAATATAATAGACTAAACTAAGGGTAGTGACTCAGGGAACTGCTGAGAGAGAGAAGATCTCCTCCAGCTATTGGACCACTGTGATCATTGTCATTGAGGTAAATAATATATTTAACTGTTGTCACTGAATGATTCTTTCTTTGGAGACTAGTCAACCTACACTGAGGTGATGCATTTCCTGGTCTAGTTTTCGACTGGGCTTTGCTGATAAAATCAGCTCAGCTGCACAGAAAGTGATGTGTTTTGAGCCGGTGATGCAGGAACTAATACAGAACGGGGCACCACCTGCAGAACCCAATATGTCATTAATTCAGGTTTTAAAAAAACATGTTTATCACCATCACCATTTATCATCATCATGTTTATCAAGATCGAGACAAAATAAAGCTGTTTGGCAAAGCTATTTGTTCAATGAATGAAGAAGATGAGAATAACGCGCAACACATTTTTAATGTCGTGGGTCATCAGACATCATGTTTATACGTCTAATGTCCACTGCATATAAATATAACTGTCCTGTTTTCCACAGCGGAGCCCCTGGTGCAGGTGAACGGGAAGCCGAGCTGCTGCTTCTTCAAGTTCAGCCCCAAGTTGATGTTCACGAAGGTGCTGAAGGCCCAGCTGTGGGTGTACCTGCGACCGCTGCAGCAGACCTCCACCGTCTACCTGCAGATCCTCCGGCTGAAGCCCGTTACGGAGCAGGGCAGCCGCCACATCCGCATCCGCTCCCTGAAGATAGAGCTCAACTCCAGGGTTGGCCACTGGCAAAGTATTGACTTTAAGCACGTGTTGCAGAACTGGTTCAAACAGCCCCACACCAACTGGGGGATCGACATCAACGCCTTTGATGAGAGCGGCAATGACCTGGCTGTTACCTCACTGCGACCTGGGGAGGAGGGGCTGGTAAGGACCCTCAGACCTGTCCCTGGGGCAGGGGGGGGATCACTTTCATTATAGCTCAGAGATATGCAAATACTAAATCAATCAAAGGAGAGCAGATAAATCGTATCAGTGGAATAAAACTTGAATCGGGGAGAAATGATGATAACTGAAAAGAAATGGATGAAGGATGTCATTGATGTCAACTTGCTTCCTCTCTCGACATATCTCTCCTGTTAATCTTTACGAAAAAAAATCCCTAACATAGACAAATTCAATACAACATTCTTTATAGTCGCTATTTAATGTGAAAGCATCACAGGCTACTGAGCTAATGCATAACAAGTCAGGCTGGGTGTCCAACAAGATTTTATCTTGAGTCCTTTATACTTTATATATATATTTGTTTCAGTGCAGATGCTGCTGTGTTTTAGATTTCTGAATATTGTGTTCTACCTTCTTGGCAGCCATTGTTATCTCATTTTCATTAAATTATTCTTAGGGCTTTTTTTCAGGTATGTTTGTAGATGTAGAAAAAACACAGGTGTCACTCATAATTTGAACTATGACTTTGTCCTACTCAAGTGTATCAGTAAGTCAGGACACTGTGACAGTGAGCCGTCACACACAGCAGCACCCTGAAACTGAAGGAGCCATCACCAATGTTGTCATTTACATCTGAGCTTTTCCTACTGTGACATGTCAACATGTCTTCAGTGGAAGAGGCTTCTGTTGTAGCTGTTTATGGTGGATCATTGGTTTGAGTTTCAGGGATTAAAACAATTTTTTTTTCGCAGTAAATGTAAATCTGCCTTTATTCTAACAGCTTAATCACAAAGTCACACTGTAAAGAGGGCAGCTTCCATCTGACTTTTCTCACCTTAAACACAAACTATATAGTTGTATTAGTTTAAAGAGACTTATACTATATCTTGACATAGACAGGTGATTTGATATAAAACGGCAGTGTTTTCAACATGTAGGAACACAGGAAGCGCTTTATTCTGTGTCCTTTAAGTTGTAGCTCTGTCCTTTATTTTAACCAAATGGTAGATTTGGAAGAAAAGATAACATTCAACCAGTCATGTATTGATGCATCACATGTATTTGTATGTATTTGACCTTCAATACTGTCAGCACAGCTCTCTGTTTGAACAGTGTCAGTTGTAACCACACTATATTTAGTTCAGACCAGAGAAAACACAGCTGCTTTGTTTGGATCAGTCTTCACCACCACATCCTCTGCTACTATCCAAATTCATCCTCATCTTCAAGTCCGTTGCTCACCAATACTACCAGAAAGTATCTGCATCATATGTATGATGTCACACATTCTTCCAAAGACAATGTGCGTCTTCTGTGCACACAAACTGAAATCATTCCTTCAAGGATAACATAGTACTTTTCAAATGTGAATGATTTGTAATCTTAGGTTCCTCTGAGTAGTCCCTGAGTTTTTTAGCCTCATGGACACTCCTGGGCCTCGCCTCTGCCAACAGGAGTTGAAAAATGTTTGTGTCTAATGTCATGGATGGCTTTGCACGGATGAATTCAAACTTCAGTGTGAAAGCAAAACCATCCTTTGAACCATTAATCTAGTCAGAAAGCCGAGAGTCACCGCCACTGACAGTTAACACACCACATCTATGTTGAATTATGTAGGCCACTCATCCTAGTTAAGCAACACCAAATATTTACCAAGTGGTCATTTGGGTCAGATCTTCACAACCCATATCAGAGGTCAGCTCTGGTGTCTTGGCCAATAAATCGCTGCCCTCTGAGCACACAGCAGTGTGCAGTATTATTCTTGAACAAAAATGGGAAAAGATCAAAAACACAGGCAAGTGTAGCAAAATAAAACAAAACACAACAAGCAAAGAAAGAGTCAAACTCTGCTTCTCCCTGATCCTCGGTGTCTTTTTTTCTGCAACAAAAGCCCTAAAGGCCAAGCTGACTTGGTCTCACCCCGACGGCCTTTCAGCTTATTTCCTCTTTAGAATGCGTCACAAAAAACTGTGCTCAAGCCCAGCTGGAATCACTGTGGGGAGAGGAAGGCTTTGTAAAACAAACATGATGGAGTAAAATATTTGATCCACTTGCCTTGCCCAAAGGTCAAGGTTATGGTAGCCTGCAGATGACCTTGTGGGTCAGGGATCAAACTGAGCAAACAGAGTCGGCCATCTACGTCAGAAAAGCCCCGTTTCTATCAGCGCTCTTTGATCAGTGCTTGGACTCCATATTGTGTTGCTGCTTTAAAAAATGACAGAGGAATTCATATTTTTTTGTGAAATTTCAGTTGAGAGGGTTTTTAACTCCAAGCACATTAAAATCTTTTGTCACTTTGGCTCCTTTCAGGTTGTCCAGGTCTCAGCGTATCAGTTTAAAAATTGGTAGTTATTAGCAACTGTTAGTTATGCTGACAGTTGCTCTGCTTTTCATTCCTCTTGTTTTTTGTTTCCTCAACATGATATGCTCTCTAAACTGAGCTTTTGCTGGACCTGAGATTCACTTGAGATTCAATAACCAGACCTGATTTAGGAAATTGAAAATTGAGAAACGTGGAGCATGGAGATGTACATATTAATAGAGATGAAAGTGTACATGACGTATTTGCCTTTACATTAGTGAAAGCCAGAAAGCCAGGACCTCTATGCCTGGCTCACATAAATGCAATAATGTAATCAATTACGCCTGTGATCTTCCTGCTATGACATGCCAAAATGTCCGCCGTGACAGAAGGTCCATACTGTCGTTATGGTTACTGATCAAATCAAGTTTGTGCATTACAAAGCGCTCAGTGGTGGAGCTGACCGGATGGCTATTTTCTGTAAGCTAAAAGACGTAACTGTGTGTGTGACATCAAATGACATGGAGCAGGTTAGGATTAATAGTTCTGGTCTCAGGAGTAGTAAAGTGCTTTTAATGTAATCTAGATTTGATTAACGTGTGGTGTGTCAAACAGGCGCTGATGACCCAGGGCTGAAAACTAAACTGTACGTGTGTAACTACTGCTTGATTTTTGAAAGAGCCTTTTTCACAGCAGATATTTTTCCCAGCAGGAGAAGCACAAGTGATACTGGTAACATTACTGATGGTTCGGACATGACAGTGTCACAGTGAGCCACCGTGAACACTAGTGAAAATGAAGCAACTCAGTAGAACTCAGCCATCATTATCATTTACATCTGTGCTCTTGCTGATGTGACTTGTCAGAATGTCTCTGAGGCTGACTGGGCTGCTGTTGTGACTGTTCGTAGTGGATCATCAGTTTGTGTTGGTTGTGTTGTCAGTTGAGTGTAATTTCCCAGGAGGTATGTTTAAAGAACGGACTCAACGCACCACAGCTGCCTGACATGTTGAAATGGGAACATTTAGGTTTTATTATTGTGATTCTGAATGCACATCTCTGTTGACATTAACTTTTAGTTTCAATCTTCTGGATATCGTCCTGCTTTCTCTTTCAGTCCAAGTTGGTATGTTTGAATATATATTATCAGAAGTAGCCTAATATTGAGAAGGAGCTTTGTCTTATGTCTTAGATATCAAAGGTGCTAGCAAATCAACACAGTTGATGAAATAAGCAGCTGATCTGTCAGATACGTCAGACCACCTTGTTTAACTACATATCTTTAAATGTTACAGTGCAAATTTTACAAAATGACTCAACATGCTGGAAGTGATTGTTATTGTTAGCGTGGCACCAAAGAGTTTCACTCTATTAAGACTTCAAATAATAAGTGATCAAAACAACAGTGTGTGAAAAGTCTAGATATTGATTTTGCTCCAAATAAGACAAGATATTGTAACCCATGTAAAAACACACATGTCTATTTTCTTTTTTTTTTTTTTCCTTTTTCAATACAGTGTTGCGGACCTTATGTTAAGCAACATACGAACCCTTACAAACAGTATGATCACATTTATCACATCAACTCGATGAAAAAAAAAGCGCATACCTCAAAAAGCTGATGCCCTTTAAAACACTGGTGACATTAAGTGATGACAGAATGACCAAAAAAATGAATTTACTCCTTCCAATATTTGTGCTTCTGATGTGTCTGCCATGTTGCTGCTGTTGTTCTCTTATAACCACCTCTTTCTCTCTGTCCTGCCCCTCCTCCCCCTGATTCCAGCAGCCGTTCCTGGAAGTGAAGGTTCTCGAGACGACCAAACGTTCTCGGAGAAACCTCGGCCTGGACTGCGACGAGCACTCCACCGAGTCGCGCTGCTGTCGCTACCCTCTGACTGTGGATTTCGAGGCGTTCGGCTGGGACTGGATCATTGCTCCCAAACGCTACAAAGCCAACTATTGCTCCGGCCAGTGCGAGTACATGTTCATGCAGAAATACCCGCACACCCACTTGGTGCAGCACGCCAACCCCCGTGGCTCCGCAGGGCCCTGCTGTACGCCAACCAAGATGTCCCCCATTAACATGCTCTACTTCAATGACAAGCAGCAGATCATTCACGGCAAAATCCCAGGGATGGTGGTGGATAGATGTGGCTGCTCTTAGGCTGCAGGGGAGAGGCACACTTGTGTACAGCCACCATCGCATCGAACCACCCAAAACCCTTACGGAGCTCTCCCCTGGCACCAGAACCCACTCCTCTGCACCAGATTTCACTTTTGCTCAGCCACAAAAATCATCCCACTGGGTTTTTCCATATTTCCAGTAATTAAACTGATTCTAACTGTAAAAGAAAAAGATATAAATGAAACATGAATCAAAAAAAGACTAAAAGGAGTGACTGATGGGAATACAGTACATTATGAATGAATTAAAGAGCTTGTCCTGGTGGAGCAGCTTCACAAAAAAAAAAAAAAAACGGTAAATGAGACAAAACTATGTTATAGAGTGCGTGTTAGTTTTGTGGGTTTTTAAAGATTTTGTTTTTTAAATGGCATCTTTGTGAAATGTCCAGGTTAGTGGATTGAGATGAGACATGAGCATTTACAATATTTTTTGAAAGCAATTTCAGTCCTAAGGTGAGTTTGGAAAGTCTTAATTTCACAGATCCACTTACTTACGGGTGAGATTTGATCCACGGAAAGAAAAAAGGTTTGCAAGGGGGCATAATCAGAATTATTCTGCAATCTTTCACTTTAACAAAAACAGATACAAAATCCATGCTAATGTGAGGAGGGTTTACTGTTAGAAATACTGTTAGTATAAATCCAAAATCTTGTTTACAGATGTTTAGAGATGTGCTCTAGAGATGTAAAGTGTTGAGGAGATCCAAAACCAAACTTATACCCTCTATTAATGTATAACACCCCAGTGTGACATTCTCGAGTATCTACGAAACCTTTCACAGCTACTTTGATCTTTTTTTATTTGTAGTCTTGTAAAACTCAAAAAAGGAAAAGGGAGAGAAGAGGTTATACTATTTTAACTCCAGCATTCAGAGCAGATATATAAAGCCAGTGTAGCTTTTTCTGCCATTCTGCAATAAAGTAAATAATACAGATTTAGATTTCAGTTGCACACTTAAGTCTAAAACAGTACTGTAAATTAGATGCACTCTGAAGTCATTCAGCTGTGAGAAGAGAAGGAGGAGGAGGAGGAGGAGGAGGAGGAGGAGGAGGGAGGGTCCTGCAGGATGACGAGAACCCGACAGATTTCCTTTCTTCTGTGTAACAAAGGAAGATACACTTTGACTCCTTCAGCCTTTGCATTGGCAGAAGATGCACTGTTTCATAACTTGAAGAGGCCTGGGACTGAGCAGAACAGAAAGCAGATTCCATACCCTGATACAAAAACACTCAAGGGTGGCTCAGACGCTCACCCGCAGCACAAAACATGATTACCCTATTAACACTATAAGTCGACACACTAACAAATACAGTGTTCACATCTGTGTTGAAAAACATGGGTTAAAGTTAAAGAGCAGTAGCTTCAGAACTCGTGTCGGGACAGTTCATTCGTCTTTTCTCAAAACTAGCTTCAGAAAAGATTTTTTTAAAATGCAGTACCGCGCTCAGAATGACTAGCTTTTATACATCACAACAAACCACATAACATGCCAAGTAAATCAAGAGAATGTAACTCAACCACTGACTTTAGTGTAGAGAACTTATTTGATTGCATTTTGAAATGCCCCCCCATCCACCTCCACCTCATATCGTCATCATCGCAACAGAGAAAATATTGTTAGTGCTTGAACACAGAGTAGATTAGTTCGCTTAAAGTCTGTCTTTGTCTCCTGGATGTCAAAGCAAAGATATCCTTTTGTTGTAAACGAAAGCACTATGCTGTTGGATAAAGGAAGAGCCTTCTGACACTATATATAAATGATATATGTATATATTAAAAAAAAGGGGTACAAAAACCTTTTTTTGGGGCACTCTACCTTACCAACAATAAATTTTGCACTATGGGACGTTCATGGCGTGAGGAGGTAAAGTGTTGTTTGTGTTTTACCAAGCACAAGAGAGCTTGTACAGTATAGGATTAAAAAAAAAAAACTATTCAAGCTTCTGGTGATCAACCATAAACTAGAGAGGTTATCACCTCGTTTTGATACCATCACGCTTTCCTGACTTTTGTCCGAAGCGGGGGCCTGTCCATACACTCACACACTTGTATCCAATCTGGAACCTGGACGTGCTGTACCAGCGGCCTGAAAGGCCTCCTTTCCCACTTTGGGTGATAAGTCATGTGTATAATAAGTGTCTGGATCAATAAACATAGAATGCTTTAACTGGAAATGGCCCACCCACCAACTTTAATCTGTTACCATGTTAGAGAGAGACTACGTCCTTTTGACTTAAACAATGTGTCGACTGTCTTGCGTAGACATGTTTTTGCCTTTGTGTGTATTTTAAGTGAAAGCACCCATGTAAGTATGGGAGGAGTATCCAGGGATTGTTAGCCAAAGTAGAGGATGACATGTTGTGTGCTGTAACTTTTGTGATCGCAGGAAATTATGCTAGAACATTTCAAAGGGAGGAAAAAGCTGGTTTAGGGGCAGTGGTTGGAAATAATACAACTGGTCAATTGTCTATTTATTAATATTAATTACAATGCATTTCAAAGTCTGTCTACCTCACTTTAGCCTTCTAAAAACCTTGCTTTTTTAAAAAAAACAATTGTCATTGATTAAACATTTAACCCATAAGAACCCCACCCAACCCCCGAAAAAATGTAGATGAAAACCACAGGGTCCCCTTGCTCTCAGGTTCAGATTGACTTATTGACAGAGTGACTGATGGTAGCGGCTCTGGTAATGTGTGGTCAAAAAGAAATAATTAGCTGTGCCCACATCTATGGCTTGTTGAGAAGTTGCATTTTGAATTTTAGTGTTTGTATACTGGTATGTGTGAGAGTGTTTTCATATAAATATATGAGAGTAAGAAATCTCTATGTAAATACCTACCCAAATGTTGACCTTTATGATGTTTTGGACAGGTTCACCGCTTCTCATGTTTTTCTCACTTTCCCCTTCATTCCTCCATTCTTTGTGTAGTTTAAAAAGAAAAATCACCCCAACTTTGTAGTTTAATGGTTGTGCATATGAATAACTGTTCAATTGTTATTTTTGCCTTTTTGTTGTTTATTTACTGTCATTTTTCTTTTGTACAATAAATCATTTATTTAGCTTACAGGATTTGTTGTTTGTTTGCTGCATCTAGTGCACATGTTCAACTCAACTCAGTTGCTCCAGCTGTTCGCTGAATCCAAATGTTTGTGTGTAAAGTCCTTCCCAAAGCAACATTATGTAACTGTTGTACCTCATAAGAACAGCTTCAAAATCATGTTGATGGTACAGTGTCTTGTAATCGGAGGAGTGGCGTCTCTGTCACTTGTGTCTGCACTGTGGGTAGGATCACAGTGTTACATACATGTTTACTGCAAGATAGTTTTCAACACATGACACCGTTATGACGCGCAGAGTTCTGTTTGTAGTGAACATCCACCTTGTTACAGACCTGGTATTATCATTGACGAACGTGGTGTTGCACTCAAACTGTGGAGGGTGCACAAAATGCCAATTCTACATAATGTTGCTTTAAGTTCCCAGTAAATACAATGAATTGCTTCACTGCTTGTGCGTCAAAGTGGTTGCTCCTTGGAATGAACAGAGAGAATTGTTAACTGACTCTGCCTAAACTCTTAAGGACTGTAACCCTATTTCAGCTCCTCAATCAGATTTTTCAGCAAAAAAGTAATTATAAACTTTGTGTTAACCACCTTCTGATTGCTGCAAATGGTTTATTGACAAAGTTAGCAACCAGCTAGTGAACATAGTGGAGCCTATAATGAGCCAGAAATGTCCCATTAGGAGTACGTGAAAACCCAAAAACTGAGCTTCAATACGAGAAGGGTCGTCAGAGGGCCAGAGGCACGAGCCAGAATACATGCTACTCTGCTGGAGGTCTTTGTCGTATCAACTTAAAATGTGAGTATGTGTGTGTTCACAGCTTTGCTCTGATACACTCAAGTGGCTGAAAAATTCAGTTGTTAATGGGTTAATGAAAGTCTTAGCAAGTACAGATTGGTAGCAAATGTCCGTAGTTCTCAGGTCGAAAGCAACCAAAGACGCAGCTGAATGAGGAAACACTTCTTCTTCTATTTTATGCTAACCTGACCTTATCCAACCTGATGTCATTTTGGTCTTATAGCCCAGACCTTATTAGTTATCGGTATGACATTTTGTAATTAAGGTCTAGTTTTATTTTTGTGAAACATAATTGCAGTGTTCAGTAGCAAATGTTTTACTCTTTGGTTTGAGCGGTTTAGCAAGCTACAGGTAGTTTTAGCAGTTTAGCTAGCTAAATAGAATGGACACTAAAATTATTGTTAAATCATTTCCTACGTAATGTTATTGATAGTTACTATACAACAAAATCATTGCTTGAACTACTTGCTAGCTGTAGGCTATATGCTGCATAGCTTAGTGAACCAACTGATAAACTAAAATTAGCCTGCTACATACTACTTCTTTAAAATGAAGATTCATAATATATCGTTGACAAATCTGACCCCAGTATTTGATGTAAACTGGCATCTAAATTACATTTTAAAAAGTCTTTATGCTTCAAGACTTGCTTAAGTTTTAATGGTGTAACTGGTGGTTTGAAACAAATGAGTAACAACTATTAATTTGGATTTTATGTACACATTTAAAAATGGATTTACAAATTCCAGGTGCAAACCAGAGTGTTGAGATTTTTTCATAGTGATTTTGTAAGAACTAGTTTGTGAGGTGCAATCCAACTTAATTTAGTGATGTGTTTAGTTGGAGGAGTTGTCACATTAAATGTGTTGAGTCACTGAAATACAAACAAGTTTTTATTTTGAGAACATAAACTCGCCCCAGGTTGATCCCACACCTTGAGATGCATACATACACAGACTCACACACAATTAAACCACCGGTAGCATCCTGATTCTTGGAAAACAACAGTAACAGGGAGCAGAGGTGGCAGGAAGCAGATTCACCGCGAGGCTAATTGGTGAAAGAGAGCGTTCAGAGGACAACGGTTTAGTGTTGGGGTCCGGGTTGCCATTATTTGGATGTCATATAAGATCCAGCCTGACCCAATTAATATGCCACCTGATAGGAGGGCCTCTCATCAACCTAATTTGGAGAATCAATAGGAGACAAATGAGAGTGAGAACGAAGCTCTTTACGGATGCAAACAGACAAAGACCACCCAGTACAAGCTCGAGGAGACTGATGCCAGCAATGACATAAACCTTTTGACAAATCCTCACTTGACATAAACAAACATTCACACAGTCCCCTGCCCCTCAAGTGCATCAATGTGCCTTACACATCATCAGTCATACCCGCCCTACATAGACAAGGGAGGACATTGATGGATGTTTTTTATTGTTTTGGCACATAAGGAGTAGTTGTACAAGATGAACGTGAAGTGTTCGGGGCTGAATGCTGCACCCAAAGCCTTAAGACTGCTAACATGATGAACTCTGACCAGGCTTCATTAAATAAAGTCTGAGCTATACCATGGAGGTACTTGTGGAGGGGGGGAATAGTACAGTACAATGGGAATATTGAACATGTCACAAAGCCCTGAAGCAAGGCTGGTGGGGGCTGGGAGGATTTGGGAGGAGCTTTATGGCAATTATAGCCATAAAGTTAAGAAAGAAGGTGAATTGGGGGCAGCTCTCAATAGCTTAAATTGCTGGACACAGTCATCAGTAACACCTTTTTGTCTGGCTCACTGACTGGTCGGTGTTTAGAGGGGGGAACTGTTCAGGGAAGATCACACGCACCCTTATGGGATGAAAGAATCTCGCATGACAATAAAATAAACTGTGGAGACGCCAGATTCGAGTCGACGCAGCCGGACAAAGCTTATGAAATGTTCTTATCATCAGCGAGGGATAATGGTGGTGGTTGAATTAGTTGTGCTCACTGAGTTTGAGTTGCGCTCTCTTGTGATTCAGATAAATAAGAAATATGTTTATTTTCTAATAAGCCTACTCAAAGTGGATTTAAAAGCATGTTTTCGGGCAAATGATTATAATATAAACATTATATTTTGAAAGTGATTTTTGAAAACACCATCTTGCCTGTTTCAACATGGATGTAATGTCTACAGTCACATATCTGAACTCTCAAACATGTTGTTTTAAGTGCAACAAAAGCTCTACTTCTTATAGGTTAAATAATATCTTAAGAACTTTTTCTCTCATGCTTTAGTCTGTATTAGTCTTACTTACCCTGTCATCTTCATAATTTGAATCAGTTGTTGTATTGCAAAGCTTTTGTCAGGACTTGTGTTACAAAAGCATTGAAGAAAAAGTCTCCTTTTAGATCACAATAGTAGCAGAAGCAATCACTAGCTGCAGAAGCAGGCTTTTGTTTGTTGTAGCACTAATTATAAATGTTAGTCTTATTGTACACTGTCAAAAATCATGTGGAATCAACCTAAATAAAAGTAAATAAACAGGTTTGATTTATTTCAATCAAATTAAATTTCAAATATTTATTTTTTAAAGCGTTTAACAGTTTCTTTTTCATAGTTTGAAGTTAACACGTTAAGGCAAGTCATGTTCATTTTTACAGTGATGAAAACTTTGCTAATCATGATAAAGATTATCACTGAAGTCTTTACTCCCCCTCACACATTTCTATAGTTCTTAACCAGCAGCTTCAGCTGTTTTTGACATTGGTAAGTTCAACATAACTCACATAAATGAACCAGATATTTTAGGTGGACCGACAGTCTGACGATGAAGTGATTTCAGCTTTTCCAGTAGAAAAAGAATTTGAAAGACTGTGTTGACTCATCTTGTGAATTCTACAGGAACTGAATTGCAATAGCTATATAAAACTTATGTAAGTTAAATAAACTTAGTACAACTGAATTAATATCAAGTTTATATCACTAGGAATGTTTATTTGTATTGAATCATGACAAAATTACCTTGACTTGTCCTCACAAATTTCGTCAGCTTTACATTTTTAGACACCTCACACACAGATGAATTGTATTCACACTGAATTAAAGGCTTTAATTATCAGTATTCACAAGCACACCTTCATTATATAGAGACTACTATGAAGAAAAAGTTATAAATCTGCATGTGGATGCTTTTCCAGTGTTTTGCAACTCTTTCTTGCATAACTTTCAGTCAGTAAACCAGTTCAGGTTCAGTTCACTGCAGTGGTTCAGAGTCTCTGCTCTCATGAATGACAGCTGTCAGTCTTTTGTGCTCCCGGCGCACCATCTGGTTTCAAGCTGACGATTGCTGCCTCGGCCACAGATGGTGATGAGCTGCAGTCCATTGATTCTCTTGCCTTCCTTGCCAGGGCATGTTGCTGTTCTGACAGTATACCTGGGGACGGGGTGACCACCCCTACCCCGGAGGATTTCCTCTCTAACAGTCAGGCCTGAGAAGGAAGCGACAAAGGTATCAATTATACTCACATGCATACATGCTTTTGGTGTTGCACAGTTTCTCTGTAGTGTGGCCTTTTCATCGTGATTAATGCAACTATAAAAGATTCAAAAATATTTGAGACCTCTTGCTAGTTGGACAACAGTGCTGAGTGAACTGATAAAAATGAGACGATGAGAAGTTTATTCAAGGTGTGGTAGAAATTGGAAGGGCAGATTATTGAGGTATAAGATTATTGATGCATTTAAGTTCAGCAAGAAAAATAGGACTCCTCATTGATTCAATCAACACCAGTGACATTGATAAATGAACAATGTAAATATGTAGGTGATGAAATTGCTATTGTGGTTTTAAAAAACAGCAAAATAAGTTCACAATTTCTCACAATCTTTTTTCTGTTTCCTCACCGCAAGAGAAAGGGATGTATTTCAAAGTGGCACACAATAATCTTATTTACATCTGTAAAAAAGTAGAAGTATATATTCTGAAGGAGAAAATGTTAAGATTTGACAGCTGTGTTACAAACATACGAAAACCCTCAGAAGTCAAAGGACATCGAGTTAAAAGAAAAAAAACACAAAAGTTATCACCAAGCAAAGAATCTTTGATGCAAGAGTGCAAAGTGTGAGAAATTAACTCTCTCTGTGGTTCACACAGGTACAGAACATCCTAATGATGACTGAAAACATGAAACACTAGCTTCTCCTCTGCCAGTACACAGCAATCTGCACATTCCTCCCACTTATTTTGAATGCTCCTCACAGCAGTGTGTGATTACTTGAAAGTCAGTCGGACATCTCTCTTTTGGCAACAACAGGAATCAGCCCGAGAGCGGAAAACAAAACCTTTTGTCCCACGCTGTCGTCCTGCAGTCCTGGTAATAATCCTAAATCTGCCTTGTTTTTGGAACAACATCTGCAACCCACGGCACGACAATAACCGCATATTAAAGCTGAGAATTATCACATGCAGTGCTATTAATATTCAGGATGTTATGGGGGGGGGGGGAGAGAAAGCAAACTTGCAAAGTCACAAAACAAACAAAGCTAAAACATCAGGATGATCTTTTACTAAAATGTGAATCATCAACAAAGCTGTTTGTTCTCGTGTTGAACTGTGACACATCAAATTCTTTGTGATGATATAATGAAAAACGGGAAGGTTGTACGAGGACACAGCTGCACTCCCTCCAATTCCAGGTCACTGATCAAACCTCCAAAAACACAACCCACACACACACACACAGAAACACATTCATACACACACACACACACACACACACACACACACACACACACACACACACACACACACACACACATTCACACACACAAACATCCAAATTCGATGTTAAGAAACATTTTCTGTTATGTGATTAATACAGTTGTTCTTCATGTCACACATAAAGCTGATGATCTCACATCACACTGCGGAGAGTGTGCACATTATACTTTAAGTATATGAATGAATTAATCTTTGTGGCTCAATTTATTTTCCATTTATTTTGCAGAAATTGAGACTAATTTGCTACAAAAATGTACAATTTCTAGGTTAGTTGACACGAAGACTAAATTGCAAAAGGCCTTTCACACTCTTCCTTAGATTCTATCTTTCATCTATCTCTATTGTTCTTTACTTTTAAATACATGTAAAATAAAGATAAATATATGATTAATGTAATAAAGACTAATGTCAGCAGACAGCAGACCCTTGCATGAGGATGAAGTCTGGATCAGTGAGAGGCTAAAAAACAGCAAAGAAGAATAAGAGATGGAGCAGTAATGCCCCATCGCTCACAAATGAAGTTAATATTTTTGTTCTGTTCCACAAGCCCTGCAGCTTTCAGGTTCTAATGAAATATGGCAGCAAAAACAGCAATAACGAGTTGCCAAAATATAGAAAACTCGGGGCAGAGATGCTGTCGGTTACAGTGCTGGCCAATAAAAAGGGGTTGTGGATTTCTTTGAGGCCTGAGCAGTCAGTGAAAGGCACTGTGGGGTCTCCATAGTTCACATGGCAAACTCTCAAACACCCACGGGGGGGTTGCCCTCCCTCCCTCCCCTGTCATGCCTTAACTGAGGCTAGTGTTGACACAGTGCTGGCCAATCTAATTTTGATTGTCAGGAGCAAGGAATGGTGATCCTCCCCCCGCCCCCCTGAGATCATCAAGTTCATTTCTCTGGCTGCATAGGGATTTTTTTCCTTTCGCCCTCCCCACCCCACCACCACCACCACTACCACCACCCCACCCCACCCCACCACCCCTCCATCTCCCCATCTCCCCACCACTAGAACAATATTCAGCCGTTCCTGGGCCTCTCAGAGTGAGCTCACTGGAGTTAATCTCTCAGGCCTCTCTCCTCTCTATTGCTGCCTCTCTCTCACTCGCACTCTCTCCCTCTCTTTCTATTCAAAAAGCCATTCGAGAACAGCTTGAATTAGTGACAGTTATTATTCAGACTAATGAGTAAAATCTCAAAGGCAACAAAAGTGGACTGTGACATCAGCTATAACAGCATTCATAAATCATTCATTCTTGGCAAGAGGGATTTATTAATAAGTGGGTGACAAAAATATCATTTCTGCAGTTTAAAAAAGCGTTCATTATCAAACACAACTGTGGTGATCTCTGCTGTGTGGCAGTGTGAAGTGTTTGGAGGGCGATCTGTGAAATATCTCGAAGCCCTCATTGTTTTCCCAGATCTGTACCATCAGAAAAGACAGATGGCCCTCTGCACCTTTGTTTGTGTGTGTGTGTGTGTGTGTGTGTGTGTGTGTGTGTGTGTGTGTGTGTGTGTGTGTGTGTGTGTGTGTGTGTGTGTGTGTGTGTGTGTGTGTGTATGTGTGTGTGTGTGTGTGTGTGTGTGTGTTGGTGTGCACATGTGACACCGAGGGTGTGAGGAAGGTCAGGTTTATTGACAAAACTATTTTACATTCGAATGCTACTTTTTTCTTTTTTTTTTTTTAACTCTACGCATGAGTAAAACAATCCCAATTATTTACTAAAGAATAATTTACTTTTGAATGATAACTGACCATAAGATTCATTCATTATTCATGCGTTTTCTCATAATTAAGTTCTGTGCTTTCCATCATTTTAGATTTAAGTATGCATGATGAGTGCATGCAAAAAAAGGGTGACTTAATGTCTTTTGTGTGACAAACTATGACATTTGGTGGACGCTTGTGTGAGTCAGTGTAATCAAATTCAGGACAGACATTAATTTTCTCTGTGAGAAATGAGACGCAGGGACAGTCCAGCAGCGCGCGGCATTGTCGTGTAATTAAAACTGAGACGTAATATCAGAAAACAAATTAGGGGACAGAGGATCAGTTGACGTAAATGAATCAGTCAAGCTACCTGAATAAAAAGCCTTTATCAAGACTAATGGAGATGATCCATCATAATGTTTCCAAACTATCTGCTGTTATTTAAATACTGACACAGAAATTGTTTCATGAGCATTATCGGTGAAAAATTGATGACAATGACACAAATATTCGTCGTCTTTAACCTCAATTATTGTAAATGTCCCATGAAATGTTGCATAAAATAGCAGATAAAAACTTGAAATGCAATTTAACAAGTTGGCCAGACGGGGGCACTACAACTAAAGGTCAAAGTTTAACTTTGTCTCAAACAGTCTTCATTTTGTCTTCATCCTGCCATCAATTTAACGTCTTTTATCAACAAAAGAGGAGTTCATCATCCTAACTTATTTTATTGTATCTATATCACTATTATTGTTATGATTACATGATGACATATGACAGTACTAAAACAAGTATTAGTCATTTGTTTATTTCATCTTTGCTGTGGGGGGTTTTTTCTGCTTTTTTCTTCACTGTTAAGCCCAAACATTGGAGGCATTCTTACAATCAAGTATTAAAAAAAAAAAAATCAAGAGAGAAGTTGCTCTTTTATGCTCAGTTTCTACATTTTGTCATAACTTTATAAAACACATGTAAAAATTGTGAAACTTGTAAAACACAGACTCAAAGACAGGAAAATGTTTGTTGGTGACTGACCTCTAACTGAACAGTCGGTAATTATAGCACTCTGTGGTATTAACCACCGACCAACAACCAGAAACAGCTCGAGTGTGTACGGTGAATACTGTCAGTACAAACAAGCAAAAACACTTGTAGTGTGACCTAAGTTTAGCAGCTTTATCAGAAAGACAAAGTCTCTTTTTGTTAAGTTTCTGAAAACATCAGTCCACTTAGAACAATTTAAAAATATTGCACAAGAGGAGGTGTAAGGAAAGAGATACTTTTAAACTTTCCAACTCTCATTTTTAAAATTAGCTGATACCAATTTGCACTTGAGCTGAGAGCACAACTGCAGCCTGTCAGAGGTAATCTTGACATTACAGAAAACAATTCTGAATGGAAAGATCAAAGGCCAAAGGTCAAAATTATTCTGTCAGGAGCGTTGGGTTCACCGAGAAAGCTGACCAAACCAGAGCACCAGCCTTTCATAAAAAAGGGAAATCTAGAAAAATTTGAAAAACTAATAAAACTAGATTCAGATACCTATCATAAACAATTAGCATACACAGCTCCTTTGTGGTTAAAGAAATGTCTCAGAACAGAGATGTGTGGACAATTAAAGAGGGGGTAGGGTGCTGTGTTGCGTAGGTGCGTGATTTGCAAGCTGTCAGATGACGGCCTCGCGGATGAAGAGCAGTAGGCCCCCATTCTCTGTCCGGTGCGTCCCCCACCCCCTCGCTCAAACGCCTCTCCATACCCCATGGGAGGAGGTCTGTTGCGCTGCGGCCACACTAAATCAACATCGTCCTAATGAGGTGTCACACTTGACCCCCAGCAGCCTCAGACCCTCACATGGGTGTCAGAGCCACAATGAGCGGCCCTCCATCTCCAGCGCCCGGCTGACACATTTTGATTCATGAGAGAGCCTGCGCCCTGTCAGGTCAAAATTACCCCTATCAAAATGCCACCATCAACACATTCATCAACCCCACCTCTGAATCCGCCCTCTTTTTTCCTCTTTCTCTTGGAAAATACAATCCCTCTCCAAAAATCAGCAATATTTTCATGCTTGTGCTCTGCATGCACCCACCTTCAAACTCTCTTAACTCACATTTCTGCCGAATCACAGGTCCAAACCGCTTAGGCGCACATGCATGTCCTCACTGATTACCTCTTATTGCAGCTAGAGGCCTGTCTGTCAGTGGTCAGGGTCCGGCCTTCTGCTCCTAATGGCTCTCTGAGTGATGAACTCAGTGTCCCCCAGGTGTTGGGGAGCCTGTCCTCTGACCTACTGACCCAAAACACTCCTAATGTGAACAGGTCCTCACAGCTAATAACAAATCTGAGATCTGTGTGGCTGGCACCAATGAGTCAAAGCAGAGCAGGAGAGGCGAGGAGGGCTTAGTCATAGCAGGAGGTGAGCGACGTTATCTTCACATTTGTTAAAAGATCAGCTCATTGTGCCCAAGATACTCACGTATGTGACAGATTACGACTGTGGGCACCCTGATATTAATCATACCAAGAAAAAAAAACAGGGTTCATCAGTTCATTCGACTGCTGTGCCACCAGGCCACAGAGCAGCTTGTTTCCCCTTCCTTCCTCACCATGAGAAATACATTTTCTCTTGCGTTGCACAACCCCGCGTTGTAAAATGACAATCAAATGAACCATTTGAATCCCCACCATTTCTCAAAACAGGCAACTACCAAGATGAAGAGTGACTTCAGCGGGAACCTGCCCATCTTCTTCCCCCGGAGATCAGCTCTGTCATTGTGAACGCAGCTGAGACCTCCTCAGAACAAGATCATCTCCTGCCTAATCAGCTCGGCCCCAGCAGATGTGCTTCCCCGTTCAAACGAGGAGGGGGGTTAATGTCAACCACCAATCTTTAGCCCGCTTTGTGGATCAATAATCAAAAGGCATTGTCACATCCTGCCTTACAGTTTGGTACAACCTTGTGTTTCGCTTTACAAGGACAAGCTATAACATGATGGCCCCCTCGCTGAGAAGATCATTTACTGTCAGCTGACACTAAACTCTGCCCACTGAGGCAGCCATCTGCTCTGAAAACTTTCCCCTGGGACACAAGGGCAGGCCTGTAAGACCAGTGCGCCCATCAACTGACTGGTCTGGTCTTCAGCCGCTGCAAATGTCCATGATCTCATCATCATTATGATCCAAAATGTGGATGTGGGAACTGTCAGTATTTATCACCTCAACTATCAACCTTCTGCATGCAGTTTTGCCACCGTCTGATTACTCATTATGCACTCGCCATAATACTGGTTTTAGTTTAAACTAAACCATTTAAACTCACGAGTTGATTCATTTTATGCCACAAAAAAAGCAGTAAGTAAATATATTCACATTGTAAGAGCACTGAGGAAGACAAAGTAACAACAGTATTTGTTGTTGAATGCACAATAAGTGTCTAATGAAGCTTGTTTTGAATGGGTTATAAACTGGAGCTCATGTTAAGTGTTAATGAAAAGTAATAAAACTGTAAGATGTTACGACCCAACACCAATAATGTTAATGTAGCAACGCAAAGGTCTTGTCTGACTCATTAGTTTCCAGATTTAAGTAGATAATTGTAATGGCATGATAATTAAGCCGATCTTTCACGCTAATGAGTGTCATCGTGTTTGAAAAAAAAAAAACAAAGTCTGGACTCAGGAATACGTTTTATGTTATTTCAGTTTTTAAAAAGTTTTGGACTTAATAAAGTTTGTTGTGTTTATGTGTGAGCACATGTCAGATGGTATCTGTTGCTTACTAAATCTAGAGTTAAAGAATAAGTTCACCCAAAAATTAACAGCAAAACAGCATTACAGCATTCTCCTAAACAACTAAAGCAGATGGTGACAACTGAAAGAAAATATAAAATGGAACCATAAAGCTTGTCCAGAGTAATCCAATTCTCCAGAAGCCCTGAGATCCCACACTGTTTAAAAGATGTTATTAACAACCATTTTAAAGTCAAAATCTTCACCGTAGCTGCTAAGCTAAAAGCATTTAAAATGAGTACACAAACTCAACTGCGCACTGGGGATGTGAATGACATCTTTTCAAATCAATTTGCAGTCTCGGGGATTCCAGAGACTTGGATTACACAGGATGAGCTGTAGTGAACCATTTATGTAGCTTTTTTTTTCAGTTGTTTTTTTTTTTTATAAATTTAAAACAAGTCCCCATCTACAGCGGTTTACGAGAATGCTGCATAGCTGTTTTACTGTGAAGCTCCAGAAATGTTTCGTGGGCTACAAAAATTCCATTGACCGTCAATCTTTGTGTGGGTGAGTATGTAACTTAAGTTTTATTTGTGGGTGAACTAACTTTTAAAAGATGTTGTGAAGGTGAAATACCCTCATTTACATCAATAACAGTGCTGTGGTTGACACAGTACCAAGGTTGACAGTTTCCGCTCATTTGGAGGCTGGCAACAAGTTCCTGTTCGAAGCAGGAAGGTGCTTCAGAATGCATTAAATTGGAAAATAATCTTATTATTAATGCCACATAATACAACAAGCACTATAAAAACATTAGCAAAATGATTTAAATGTGTTTTCTGTATTGTAGATAAATGCTAGCATCATATGTATTCATTATAACAGGTTATTCGTTTGTCATTTTCTTCAGAGTTGCAGTTGGGACTGGGCAACAGGTTATCCAGTGTTGTCTGTTTGCAACACTAGGAATCAAAGTAATATACATTTTTGACTACAAAAGACAAATAAAAGGTTCCGTTTGTTGCTCTGGGGCAGAACAATAATTCTTCACAGTATATATCAACTTTTAACCATCAACTCCCTCTGTCACCTGGTCTTTCACACTCCTGCCACCAGCTGCCAGCAGTGCTTCAGCAATAATGATTTTCTTACTTAATAATTTATCCATCACAGTCTCATTCCCGACACAAGCCTGATCCGGCTGCTGGGTGACTGGTCAACAGGCTTCCCCTGTCTCCTCTCAAAGCTGCTCATTAAGTCGACAGCAGGTGAAACATGACTCCTCTCTGAGCAGTTGAGCCGTGTGTTTACCAAATGCTCCAAGCTGGGAATATAACCTGCCCTCCGAAAGACACATAATGACTGGAAGCTTTCAGTTTGTGTCAAGTCACAGACAGAAACCTGGGAGGATGTGATAAAACATACAGGATATAAAAACTAAAACGTGCTATGCACCGTTGTTTCAAAAACAGCTGGGGAACAGCTGTACCGTACGTCAGGAAGTGTATCGCCATTATCTTTCTTCGCCTTCACACCAGCTTCAAATGCGGGTGTCTTAAAAACGAACTGATCAAACTCACTTCAAATAGCCTTTTGCTTTTTTTTTCTCTAAGATGTGTTTTGCCATTATCATCTTATTACAGACTGTGATGCAGAAGTGAAATAGAAAGTCAATAGAACATTGACACCTACACTATGAAAGCAGTGGTGCATACACGAGAGCGGAAGAGCTGCTTTGCCCACAGGATGATGCCCCATTTGTAAAAACACCTCAGTAGAGTGGAGGAGGGCAAAATATTGAAGTAAAAGACAACAATAACATCACATAAAAATAAGAGGAAATGTTCAGCTACTGGTTGACTTGTTAAAAGGTCACACTTTTCTATCTTAGACATCACATCTGTAACTGTTAACTGAACTTCAAATCACCATATTTGATACCCCTGCTGCTGCTCATACAGTGTGAGCATCTTGGCATTTATAAATTATTGTTTTTGAACCAAGTACATTTTCGAGCATCCATAACTGAGGTGGGTTTTGCCAGCTTGTGGCAACTGGGATCAATCGTTTTAACAACACAAGCACACAAAACAGCTAAAGTGACACATGCAAACACAGTCCTCTCTGTCATTGGTCGCCCAACTAAAACTGTTGCAACCAGCACTAACTGTCTGTGTGACCTCTGCAAACAGACAGAGTCGAGAATCACCAACAAAACTATCCTAAAACCCTCAAGACCCCTCCCCCACGAAAACAACCTAACCAATCAACTACCATTTCATGCTAGTAAGACCAACGACAACCAACTAGCAAACTCTTCAGTCACTCCCTATTTACTGTTTAGTGCACTACAAATACTGTCAGCCCTTTCAAAAAGCAGTGTCCATGTCTGGTGCCACGCCATTGTTCTGACAGCCGTGAGTCTTGAACTTGACTTGAAAGCCATTTGTCCGACAGCACGCCGTCCCAAAAACAAGAACGCCCATCTTTCCAAAAATCCACACTCTGCCTGCTGTTGTTGACTCAGTGACTGCTGTCCGTGGTGCTGAATGGGCGTGGGTTTGTCCATTATTTGACTTTATGGCCTTATACCTACAGGCATAACCCAAACTGTAACCTGGCACTAAGATATTAAAGGGTAAGTTCACTCATAAATGAAAATTCAGTCATTATATACTCTCTCTCTCTGTGGTGTATTGAATGATGTTTTATAGTTCATAAAATATTTCTGAAGCTTCACAGCAAAACAGGATTGCAGTTTTCTTCTTAACAAACTGAAGTAGATGGGGACTTTTAACTGGGGACTTTTTAAAATGTAAAGAGAACAACTGAAAAAAAAAATTAAATGACTCCATACAGCTCGACATAATCCAAGTCTCTGGAAGCCCCGAGATCCAAAATTGATTTGAAAAGACATTATTTACACCCTCAATGCACATTGAGCCACTTCAGATGGTGTGCGAGTTGGCACTTTTATCTTCTATCTTTTTTGGGTAAACTTTTCCTTTAGTCACGAAAAATATTGTGCAGTGCTGCACTTTATCTAAAGCTTACAGTCATGCTATAGTGTATTATTGGGGTTTGTATAACATTATTCTATGTCAGAAACTTAAAATGTATAACCTCTTATGAATTACTTTGACATGAAGGTATGAAGCCTTACAACTGCTACACTTATAATACATTATGACCTCCACTTATAATACTTCATAAACCTTGTAAGTTGCCATGCAGATTATATCTTATAGCCTTAAAAAGTCATTTATAATGTCTTGTGAAGGTGCTCATAATGCATTATAGATATGACCTTCATAGGAAGTGTTGTCCATAATCCTTGCTTCATTTTGTTGACATATTAAAGTGAAATGTTTTTACAGAGGGAATTCTGGATAGATCTTTATGCTAAAGTAAACAGAAAATGCTGTCAACAACCATTTCAAAAATCAACTTTCGCTATGTTTTGTGGAGCAAACTGTCTCAATGGGACTATGAATGATAAATGAGCAGACCCTCCTGTAACAAATTTAAGTGAATAAACAGGAACGAAACTGGAAAACTTGCTACATGTAAGTAAAGCTGAAGTGGAGATTTCTTGCTCAGAGTATACAAAAAATGGATTTGTGGCCTTATATGTATATTAAAATTCCAAACATTTAACTAATCGATATCACCACAAACTTTCCCAGGAGATTACATACATTAAGAATATTATTTTTCGTACTTGTTTTCTGAAATCTGTTATATGTAACATGCAATATTGGAAATTTTCTTTCCACTAGTCTGAAAGTTCAACAGTACTTCCAGAAAATGTCTGTGGCTCCCTGACCGCAAAGTCGCAAAGGAACTACTTTTACATCCTCACAACTGTCATTTTTTAAATAAATTGATTCCTTCTCATCCTTTAACTTCCTGTATATCTCTCGTATCATGTGCCCATGGACATCAGTGTTAAAATGTTACTCAGACTTAACAGATCTGGTCATTCGTAAGTCAGTGAGGAAGATATCTGACTGTGGGTTAAAATTGTGTCGTTCTTGAACAAAGGGGAACAATGAAATGCCCCTGACCACTTAAAATGACAGAATGGAGGGCTGAGGCCATGCAACCCTTTGTGTTAAAGGAACTTTTGATTTAGTTAAACAGCTAAGACAAGAACCTTTCACTTCCAAACAATGGACTCCTTTTCTGAAACATACCACTCGACAAGTGTGGAGCAAACAGTACGTGTGTGTGTGTGTGTGTGTGTGTGTGTGTGTGTGTGTGTGTGTGTGTGTGTGTGTGTGTGTGTGTGTGTGTGTGCGTGCGTGTGTGTGCGTGTGTGTGTGTGCGTGCGTGTGTGTGTGTGCGTGTGTGTGTGTGTGTGTGCATGTGTATACAAGTGCCCACGTGTGTGCATGTGGCCTATGTCCAACAATCACCCGGACGCATACCACCCCTTCTCTCCTCAAATAAAAACAGAGTAAAAGGAAAAGAGAAATCATCCACTGTTGAAGTACTTTACGAGATCCTCCTCTCAACAGAAAAAGGACCAAGTATCCATGGGAATCTTAGCACGTTAGGGAGGCCTTTCTCCCTTCCTCTCATCCGCTCTCCCCCGCTGCACCCATGGACCAATGCAATTGTTTATTTTCTCCCATTGAGGCTGCTCCATTCACTGGCCCTCACATTTACTCTGCTCAATTGGAGTGAGACAGCACTTATTCGAGGAGAGGAATGTAGCGTTCCACTGACAGAGCAGCAAGAATGCAGAAGAAATAATTAAAACTTTTTAAAGGCAAAGGTACAGCTGAGCGTGGGCGAGAGCGACGTCAAAGCCCAACAATGGCCACTGACAGGATTTTCTGCTGTGATGAGTATATCCACACATCACCTTGACACTACAAAGTAGAGGAGGATTTGAATAACGCACAAAGCTAGGAAGTGGAGCTGGGATCCTATAAGGAGGTCATTCATTTGCCGTGGTTTCTTAACTGAAACTCCCTGCGGAACAATGAAACGTTCTCTGGCCTGTTGGAAGATGTGGCCTGTCCTGCAATCTCACTCGAGCTGGACCACAGAGTTCATTTCTCATGAGCACTACTCTGTCTTGAGGGAGGAAGTGGTAATGGCAATTCCTCTTTGTCCTGTCAGTCTCTGATATCTCTCAGCAGGTTGAATCTTCTCAGATAGAGGCAACGAGCTGAGGTCAATGCAACATTTATCGAAAACTGACGAGGCAAAGTCAAATCATGCCATCCAGACTCACACCGGTATACTTCTTGGTAAAGATGACCTGACAACATAGTTTCAGCTTGCGTCATCTTGGTTTCCATCGTAGTTATGGGGTTTTTCCTCAAGTGCCAGGCTGTAGATGAAGACAACAGGCTTATCAGCACATCACTTTATCACAAGTATCATCTGCTGCCTCAGCACAAAAGATATCAAAGCCACAAGAATTAAACATATCTTTTGCTTTGCTGTGCTTTTCAGGTTTTGGCTATCTGGCAGTGAGATGAGGGTCAAGTCCAGTGGAAATACCCAGATCTATCACCACCATTTTGACACATTAGAGTGTGTTTACCAGACTTGGGGAGTACTACTGCATATGTAAAAAAAACAAAAAAACAAACAGTATTATGAAGTCTTTTGTGTCCAGAGGAAGCTCTATGGAGGATGCCTCCAGTGATGTCAGGAGCTAAATTGCATTGTGGGAAGTGAAGGAGCAAGGAAAAGCAGCCCACTGGACTCCTTGCAGCGTACAGTTCAATGATCAAAAGTGTACAGTACAATGATCAAAATCAATACAGCAGAACTAGAGATACCACCTTTTTTATGGTGTCTACATTACCCACAATGTAACTCAGCCGCAATTTATCAGATTACAGGCTTTCTCTAGAGTCACAAAAGGCTTTCTTCGCATATACAGCCGTAGTCCATTAGACCTGTAAATACATTTTAATGTCTAAAACTGGTGGAGTTACCCTTTAAGTAAAAGGAGTAATACCACAGTGTAAAAATAGACTGAGGTAAAAATCCTGCATTCAAATTGTGCTTAGGTAAAGGTACATAGGAATTAGCATGAAAATACACTCAAACCACTAAGTACACTACATACTCTGCCATTTATATTATATTTATGATATTATTGGATGGAAGATATTGATGCATCACTGTGTACAGCACTCTCATGTTGTAGCCGGGAAAGTAGAGCTATTTTTATTTTACATACTGCTGTGTAGCATAAGATAAAATAAAATGGCAAAAAGATTTATATTTTGTATTAATTACCTGCAAGGTACCTAGTTACTAATGCTTTCAGATAAAAGAAGTGGAGTACTAAGTACAGTATGTGTCTATGAAAGTTACAACTATAAAGTAGCATCAAGTGGAAAAACTAAATAGAAAAGTAAAGTGCGACTATCGCTAAACTGTGCTTGGTTACATTTCTTGAATAAATGTGCTTGGTTACATTCGACCATTGGTCGAGTCAAGTCACTTTTATTCATTAGGCCAGAATCACGAATTTGCCTAATCAAGAAAGAAAACACTCCTAAAGATAAAGCTTTAAAAGCAGAAATATTTAAGAAATATCAGAAAAAGAAACCAAATTAATCTCTCTTCCATGAAAGCGATGCAATAGATGTCACATGCAGAAAAAGGATAAAAATAAAAATTGTAAAAGAACTACAGAGAAACAGAAACACAAAATGTACACAAATAACCTGTGACTCCTTGTGTACAACAGAAAGCCAGATGAACTACAGGCTATAATCATACTTTCTCTGTACAAAAAGTCAGTAATAAAGTGGACATGTAAACAAAAGTTCAACAGTTCAGATGAAAGTGAGTTAACACGAGGACCGGAATGATTTACATCTGGTCTGTCTTAGCAGAGTTGCTCAGCAGCTTAAGGGAAGAAGGGTGTTGTTATTTGCCCATGACCAAACAAGTTAAAGTATTGCAATGACACACACTGGACTTAAACCCTGGCTGATATTTTTATATATTCACAATATTTAATTGGGTCTTTTTGTATGAGATGTCTTGTTTTGTTTGTTAACTGCTGCTCTGTGTTGTGATGTGTCCAGGGGCCGCAGATGAAAACATGTTTTTAAGTCTTCTCTGGTTCAATACACCAAATGATCACATCCATGTGTAATATTCAACATGGCCCTTTACAAATTAAATCACCTTGGAATGATGCAACTATTGAAGTCCAAGGAGACTGAATCACTGAGGCCAGAACTCAGTTTCTCCTCAAATACTGCTGCCTCAAAACTGAATAATATGTGATTATTCAATATGTGCACTGAATGTGCAATATGTGTTGAATATTGGTACCAAAAAAGGCTTAAAATCAGTATGGACAGCAGTATAGAGGAAATATTGACTGATTAATAGTTTGTAAATTTAGTCAGATGACTTGAAGCTGAAGCATGTGTATTTTTCTGTTTTTACGGACCAGAGGCTGATTTTCAGTGAAGCAAAAACTTCTTTTTAGCTGTATGAAGATCTGTGACATTTTGCTCCAGAACCAGAGTCAGTCTGAATTCAGGCAGGAGGTCGCCACACACAAAGCTGAAGTAAATCTCACCTGCCCCCTACTGGTCTGACACAACTAATACACCATGAGACAAGAAGGGAAGAGTATTCACATACTGTATGTGCGGGGTTGGAATCTATCTTCTTCTTAAATATTAATAAAGCAGATAGAGCGGTTTGTGTGAGTAAAGATCTATGACGTAGGCACACGGGCGCGCATACACACACACTCAAATGTGTTCTTGGTAAATAGCATTTGATGTCTTTTGCCACAGAACGTCAACTTTAATTTCATTTGCAGTGGTATCATAATTAAATGCAATGTAGTACTTCCATTTCCTGTCATTTTACTTGCACTTCGCTACAGTTCAGAGGTAAATATTATACTCACATCACATTTATTAGATACCTTTAGTTAGCGGTTACTTGGCAAGTTCAGATTAACAAAAAGCTAAATCATCATATATATCATGTGATTATGTATTATCAATTGTTATGGATGAAGATAAGATTTTATTGATCCATTGGTGAAGTTCACAAACCAGTTGGCAGTATATGTAGTGTAAAATAAGCCTCACACCAGCAGCAACATTAGAACAATGAATATATTTATGAATCAGTCATTTTAATAAAATAATATAAAAAGTTTGCAAAAAATGGGACATTCTGCTAAATAAGTACTTTGCCCTGGTATATTTAAATGTTACGTACTCTTACTAAATTAAAATAAATAAGGACCTTTTGCTTGTAACAGAGGATTCTTCATTGTGGTTTTTCTGCTTTTACTCAAGTAAAAAAATCAGACTACTTCTTCAACCACTGCTCTGTTGCGCATTTGAAAGTCTTACAAGTTTTAAAGTTGTGCAAAACATTGCAGCACTCCCACAACAGTGCCAATAATATGTTGCTATGAAGTGTTGTATTAGCAGAGGTGCTCTCGCTCACTGGACTTCTTGTTGTGAAACTTTTTCAAATCAGCGAATAAACATTCAGTCTGTCTCACTTGCTTCAATACAGTGTGAGAAAACGGAAGTTTTCACAGTCAGTCAAAGGCAGCGCTGTGGGGAGAGAGGAAGCCAGCTTAAAGCATCTCTATTTTTCTCTGTGGTTTCACATGTAATATCAAGTAGTTAACCACTGTGACTATCCAGCAGCTGCACTGCAGAAACTCTCTGTGATCTCTCAGAATGGATGCCCACACTCATGACCAATTCTACGACTATGACTTCAACTACACCTACGACAACTATACTGATGGAGAACTGACACTTTGTCCCAGCTCACACCTTCATGGCTCCAACATCGTTCTGCCCATACTCTACTACATCATCTTTTTAACAGGCTTTTTGGGCAACCTCTTTGTGATCATAGTCGTGACCAGCAGAGGTAAGAAAGGTGGGCGTCTGGTTGACACGTTTGTTGTGAACCTGGCCCTGGCTGACCTCATATTCGTCTTCACGCTGCCACTGTGGGCCTACTCTGCCAGCAGGAACGGCTACTGGGAATTTGGATCCTCAGGGAATCTGCTGTGTAAGCTGAGCAGCTACATCATTTCTGTGAACCGCTTCTCCAACATCTTCTTCCTCACCTGCATGAGTGTTGACCGCTATCTGGCTGTGGTGAAGCTGATGGACTCCAGGTACCTCAGGAGCAGTCGGTGCATTCAGATCACTTGTGCTGCAGTCTGGCTGAGCTCCCTGGTGTTCGGCATCCCGTCCCTGGTGTACAGAAGCTTGGACAAAAATGGGGAAGGACAGTCCTGCATTGATGACAAAACCTCATCTTTTTTTCTCGTCCTGAGTCTGATCCTGCCGTTACTCACCTTCGTCCTCCCAGTGTTCATCATCATGTTCTGCTACGGCACCATCATCTTGCATCTCAAAAAACACTGTGCTGCTGCCGTTGCTGCAAACCCTCGAACCGAAGCTCGTCGCAGACACTCCCTCAAGATGGTCCTCTCCATCATAGTGGCCTTTGTGGTGTCCTGGCTCCCGTACAACATTTTTAAAGTCATCACCATCAGCTCGCAGCTCTTAAACATTGTTCCGAGCTGTGAGGAGCACTCGTGGCAAAGAAACGGGATCCTCGTGTCGTGCTGCCTGGCCTTCCTCAACAGCTGTGTGAATCCAGTCATCTACTTCTTACTGGACCATCACTTCAGACGACGGGCTAAGAACTTGTTCAAGACCTGCCTGGGACAGTCAAAGTCAGTGCAGAGCTACAACTCCTCAGCCTCATTCACCAACACTGGCACTTCAGAGAGCTTTGGAACATCTGGGAGAACTCAGCTGCAGATGTCTGAGTAGGAGGAGAGGATTCAAATCTTGTCTTTGACTTTGAAGGTAGTGAAGTTATTGCTTTGTTATCCTTTGAGATGTATGTGACAACTTGTTAGAATAGAATTTAAGAATTTGTGCATTTTTTTTCTCACAATGTCAGAAAAGATTTCTCAGTGCAGTGCCAAATAGTTTTTGTTTTGTTTAAGTCAGCTCATTAACTTTTTTTCTAAGTCATATACTCATTTCAAGTATCAAACATGCTGTTTATACTGCTTACAATACACCATATAGTACAGTAGTGTTGATAGGTGAGTTTCCACTGATATATTGCATTAATTTACAAGTTAAGAATTTTATTTTCTTAATATAATTTTAAAATCTGTGACATGACTTTTAAGTAGCATTTTTTGGTCATTTTTGATACATTGAAGGTAATAAGTTGTTGTTATAAAATGTTTTGCATTCGCATCATGCATATGTATGAAAAAATTAAATCAAATATGTATATGAAATGTATATATTGTGGTGGTAGAGCTTGAATTTCAAAAATAAATGCTGGGAAAAAACACTTTTTTGTGTTTTTTGTGAATTTTGTGATTCTACTGAAATTATAGACCTCTTTTTATGATGATAAGACATTACATTAGAGAATCTGAAGAAATAAAACATAACACTAGGTGATCAAGGATGACAATGTTCATCTATAACTGATTTAATCTTACTCTCTTATAAAAGCAACATCACACTTGTAAAGTTTTTAACAACTTTTTCTGTAATTAATATCAAGAAGCCAAATACACATGAAGTGCAAAGTGAGCAACAACAGAATTCTCCTGAATTCACACCATACAAAAACAAAACCCGCATCACGGACACAGGTTCATTACACAGAGCTGCTGCTCCAAATCATGACAGGTGCAGCAAAAAAAAATATTTTTATCTAAAAGATTCAACTATATTTGAGACTTGAAATGTTCAGATTCAGGTAATTAAAAAAGAAGAAACTTTATTTTTAAAATGTCAGCATTATAGGCATGAGTTGTAATTTTCTTGTGACTGAAATTATTTTCTTTATTGTAGTATATGTATCATATTTGTGCAATTTCAAATAAAATACAGGGATGAAATAGCAGCACGAAGTCGAGGGCTTTAGAAAATGGCAACTAACATCATAGTATTTCCATCCCAGTCAGTCACTGCTTCTTGTAATTTATAAGATCTCCTAAAAGCCTTTATCTTCCTCTGTGGTTCGCTATTAAATACACCAGTAACTGTTTCACTTTGAGCACATTTGTGTTTCATGTTCAACTGGTTATTCACTCCCAGCTTGGCATTGCAGATTACAAACAAAGGACAATACATTAAAAGAATCTGGTGTCAAATAGTGAGCGAGGTGTGAAACATGAGGTCATTGCACTGCACGTGAGTGCCATGAAAAACAGTGCAGACAGGAATGTGAGAACAAGCGCTGCAGTCACTTTAAACTGGCAAACAAAATCAACGTTACAATGCAACAGGAAACAACAGCGGTTGAACAGGGTAGAAATTCTCACATATGATCAGACAGAACTTCAAAGCATCAAAAGGGGCTCACTGGTAGAAACACAAGAGGACGTTTAACCCAAAAGCATTTTACAAAAAAAGCTGGCAGACCTCATCTTACTGCGAGACAAATATGATAACAACTGGCAGCCGCTCAGATCTGATATCTGTGATGTTTCCTGAGAGGAAGAACTAGAACAACTTTTCCCCGATAACTTCTGCACTGTCTGATCAGAAAGTAGTCATCCTCATCCTCAGTGCTGAATGTTAGCTTCTGAGAAATACAAAGGAATTCATATAAATGTTACAAAGGCAGTCAGTTATGTGAAAGTTCAAATGTTCATGTGTGCCCACTTGTTTTTCAGTACTGGGTTAGGTGGTTTCAGTCAACCAGGTTATGTGCCAGTGCAGCAGGTCAGGAGTTTCCATTCACCTGTATGAAAATGTTCATCTCAGAGACAGGATGGCCAGCTTTTCTCACAGTGAGCCCTCCTGTGATTCTATTGTCATCACCCTGACTGGCAACTTCTTGTTTATCAAAGAACATGGACATTAAGTGAAGCAAATGAGGAGGCTAACTTTTTTTTGAGTTGTTCACAATATCGTGTAATTTTTAAGTGTAATATTTCGATGATTATTTTTGGATTGTTTTAAAAATTATGTAAACACACACCGGTGCTGGCTCGCAGGCTGGCTCACTGTTAACTGCAGTACATCAGTTTCAAGTTGTAGAGATCAGCGTTACATAAAACGGCCTCCATCAGGGTGAAGTAGATTTTATGTGATAAATGCATCAGCGTTATGAGTGTGCATTTTTCTATTATCTATTTCTAAATGTTACTAATTAAACGAATGTGTCCCAACCTTTATTTTACACTCATCAGTGTACTTTACTCTTACTTACTGTAGAGGTTTTGTTTTTTGTTTTTTAGTCTTCGGGGTTAAGTTGAAAATGTTCATGTTTTGCAGTTTTAACCTGTGGATAGAGCATTTGCACACACACAATGACTGCAGAGGAAGTGCATTGCAGGTGCTGGTCATTCTGAGGTTAAGTCAGTTGCTCAAAAATTTCAAACCACTGTCCTGACAAAATACAATAACGTTATATGTATGTAGATTATTTTTACACACATAATTAAGGCAATTATTTCCTTCACTATTCATGTGATAGTAAGATTAATGTTGTTTAGGTCAAGCACATCAAAATAAGCATGTCAAAATGTGAGGATAGTCGTCTGCAAATGTTGAACATGAACATAACCAAACATATATATTGGTTACAGAGCCAATTTAAAACAGATTATGTTGTGTTGAATAAACTTTATCATTCATCGTCATTACAGTACTCTATTTAACATTCTGACCGAAAATGAAGAAACCAGAAAACTTTTGAAAAAATGTTGAATTATTATTATCATTATTATGTGAAAAATTTAATTTGACATTTTCTGTACATTTTTGTTGTAACTGTATTTGTGAATTTGTTTATGAAAGCAAAATCTGTCAATTGTTAAGAATACAGATTCAAGTTCAATGACTTGACGGTTACTGTGCCAGTCTGGTGCACTCAATGTGAAAGGTGAGACCTTGCCACTCTCGAGCAGTCTTGAGCTCTCAGTTACAGTTTCTGTTCTTGTGTAATGCTGAGACTCACAAAAGGATTACGTTCCCACAGCACTATTGCTGCCATCTCCGTTTGCAAACCACTCATTACATGACTTTCATCTTATTATAACTAAATTCATCATGCTCATACGTGAACTTGCCTTTAACTAGTAAAATCAGTATTATAGCTATTCAGGGGACAACTGTGTCACTGCAAAATGATTAATGTTAAAATGGCATTTAAATGGTGGCTCAAGTAGGCTATGTGTATTAACAAATTCATATATTATATTTAGCAAATGCACATAGTATAAAAATACAGGTTAAGCTGGACCTCGGAGACTAACTGATGATATTTTGATACACTGGTGTCATCTACTTCAGTTGTGTAAGAGAATGTTGCAACGCTGTTTTGCTGTGAATCTCCAGAAATGTTTTGTGGACTACAAAGCATCACCCGACTTTTTATCTGCATGGGGGTGAGTAGATAATGACTGAATGTTAATTGTTGGGTGAACTTGTCCTTGCGTTTTAATGCTGAATAATCAACATGAGGATATTAGATCTAAAATGTGACAAAGTTTGCTAACATTAGTCACCGTCACAGTCATCACCAGTCCCAGTGTCAGTGTTAGATTTTCCACTGACATGAGGGTGAGTATATTTTAACTGAATTAAAATTTTGGGGTGAACTTATTCTTTAATGGTGCTCCAGGACCATCAGAGCAACTGACCAAAATGTGCTGGGTGAAAGGATCAATCCCAGGAGACTGTCGTTTGTTTCCTACCTGGAACTTATTGTTATATTTTTTTATTTATTAACTATATGCTTAGTTGAGTTACTGTTTATAGTTGTTTTTATTTCTTTTGAGTTTTCTGTTGCAGTTTGATTCATTTAGGCTATAAAACCACTTGGTAAGGTTAGGGAAATATTGTTTGTGTTCAAATAGACCATTTCACAATTATTATTAACCATAAGTTAGGGAGGCTAACTTGTGCATATCATCTGTCCCTGGAGCTTTCCTCATAATGTTGTTGGAACAACACGAACACGGAGATAACAAATCATGAACTTTGGTCAGGTATTCCAAAGTGACAGACATTATTCATCTAGCTTAACAATTCACCCACTCTACCTGTGCTATTGTCGTTGCATGATGTTCATGTATTATATTTACCATTTAATTGAATCATGTGATTGTGTCATACTTTGTCACTGAAATGTTATCTTAAGGTGGCACTGTGGCACTTTCTCAATCTACTGGACCCTCTGAGCTCATCAAAAATGGTGACTGAAAGCTTTTCCCTGAGTAACTACTTTATTGCATCCATTAATAATTTATTTTCACATTACAAATATCACTAACGCACAGTGTGGATGACATTAACGGTGTGAACAAAACACACAAACTACTAATAACTGTCACTGTGATATCAGATTTTTTTTTTCAACAATGCCCAGCTGTAAATACAGCTGCACCGTATTCATAGACAAAGTAGCACATGGTACAATTAAGGCTTACATTAACACTTCTCTTTTTAACCACAACAGGCAGAACGTTTAAGCAGACATCATGCCAACGCTGCAGCTTTCAGATCAGGTGATTGGATGTGGTTTACTTGTTCCTCAAAAATTCCGCTCAGTGTGCTTAAGAAATGCTTCTGTATCATCTGTACAGAGGTCAGCTCACTGAGAAAAGCTTGTTTTAAAAGTGATGTATTGAAAAGAAATTCTTAATTACATTCTGTCCTGACATCTGGTACCAGTGACACCATTTAAACAAATGACTTCCATTTCCCCAAAGATTACAGAATCACTTGTTCAGGATTAAATATATAGTGACAACACAGGGTCATAATGTTGGTGCGTTCTGTAACTTCACCAGCTTGATAGGTGAACAGGGCTTTTTAACAACACTCATAGTGTTTTTTTTTTCCAAAGAACGGCTTTCACTTCAATCAAAAGAGCCATTAAAACATGTCAGAGGACTGCAGTTTCAGATTTATTCACAACAACTAACTGCCTGGGAAATCAAACCATAGAGACGGTTGTGGTTAAATGTTGTTGTGTCTGACAGGAGGCTCTTGAAAGTAGAAACAAGGAAGTGCTGATAAATACAAAAAACTGTTTATCTTTAGATGAGGACAGGAAGATCTGTGAACGCCTGCAATCATAGAGGCCCAACAGTTGCACCGTGACAAAACATGAGTTTCGCATATTACAAATCATTGTACACATTTATTGTTTTTGAAAAACTACTGTGTTAACTGTTTTAACAGCAAGTACTTTTTATCAGCATTCCCAATGTGGAAACTAGATTTGATCAACATAATTATTGACCAAATGAGCAATAAATAGCATTTTGTTGGATTTGGATATGAAATTTAAAAAACAGGTTTAAAAGAAAAAATAATGTCATGACAAACCAAAACAATGTAAATATTTTGCACACTGCACACTCCAGAGTTATTGGAAATTAGATTAGGAAAAGTTGCGATGATCACTTCAATTTTCCAGATTTAGCAGCTATTTGTCATTATATTTGTATTGAAATTTTATTTTCTATTGCAAATGAAATAAATTGTGTCTATTTTTGTTTTAAATGCACAATGGATGAGAGTAATTGAACTTTAAATATGCAGTGTGTAGGATTTAGTGGCATCTAGCAGTAAGGTTTCAGATTGCATCAAACAAAATACACCTTGCCTCACACTCCCCTGTGGTGGCTGTTAAAAACACCACCAATGCAAAAGGCACTCTTTAAAGCCAGTGTTTGGTTTGTCCATTTGGGGCTGCTGTAGAAACATGGTGGTGCAACATTATGGACTCAGGGATGGTATAATTATACCTGGACACAGCCATAATCTCATTCATTTCTAGGAAAGCTGCTTGGTGGAGCATGAAGTCTTCTGCATAGCTCTCCTATCATAGGGCGAACAGCTTACTTCCAGTTAAGCACCTGGCTAACTTGAATGGGGACAAAAAACTGAATCGTGCAGCTCTTCTAGACTTCGTGAATTGTATTGGACAGTAAATGGGGGCTCAATGTAAATAAAGAAAGCACACATGGTTATACACATGAATATTGTATTCCATTTCTGCCAATAGAGCTTCCTAAATCTGCCTAAATCCAACGCACTGTACCTTTAATACTGTCAAATCATTAGGTTTTTCAAGTCATGTTTGGGTAAGTGTGGGCTATATTTCTCACAAGGGTACAATTTACTTATATTATTTAGAATTTACTTGTTCAAGGCATCTTTTGTCTTGTGTAATCTGTTTTACTTATGCTGGACGTCATTAACATTGCTCATTCTTTAATTTTTCTCTACTTACTGATGCCTTTGCAGGGTCAGTGCTCAGTGGAACTCCAATGCGGCATTCAGTGACGATTTACGACATTAAAGCAGCTCTTTGGTCACATTAAAAACAAGATACTGTTGAGGTGTTCATCCCAAGGTTGATCCCATGGACCTATTGATTGATCCTTGGCGTTTCAGCGGAAGATCACGTGGTTTCCAGGATTAAAAGTCACGCACTGCTTCCTCCTAGTGGCTGAAATAAAAAGTAACTAGTGCCAAATTGGGGCAACTTCAGCGCACTCTGTCCTTCTTCTAACATCTGAATGAACCTTGGACAATTTATAGAAATAACTAAGTGCCTTTGACGTCAAATTCCGCTGAATGACCATCCCTCCGTTCATTGCCCGTAAACCACCCACACAGCACCAGAGAAGTGGATGAGCCATGCAGCGTTCAAGGGCCCATCTTAAACTCGTGATTTCAAAAACTTTACTGTTAGACATAACTTGTAGCACCAACTACCATTAAATGACGGTATTGTCGACTTGATCCACCAAATGATTGTTTGATGTGGTGGATATTGTTTTATTTTAGAAATAAAGTGGCATCTTGGAAGAGTTCCCGACATCAAAAGAACAAAGGGAGGGGATACAACAGCGACATGCGCCATACACGATACCTCGATTAATTGCTTAAATGACCATACTGAGTTGTACTGATGACTTCCACCTTCGCAATACTGACTTGGATAACTAGGTTTTGCATGCATACCCATTTAAAAGCCTCGTGTCGGAAACGCGGTTACCATGGTAAACATTAGATGTGTTTGGTTCCATCATGTTATCGACAGCACGTGAAGGCAGCGCAGCATTGCTTTACTTAACAGGGCTCAAGAAGTAGCCTCTCCAACAAAAGCTACGTGTGGAGAGTAAAACGTCATTTTAATGTTTGTACTGTTATGTATCCTCTCGTTTAGACCACTACGGCGTAACTTAAGGACTTTGTGTTATTTTCTCAAGCCCTCTTGTCAATGTAAATAGAGATAAACTTCCAGCTCAAATCTGGGAGGCAGCGAGCCAATGGAGAGCAGATTGCATGGATACAGATGAGGCACGATGCTAGCTGGCTAACAAGCTACTGAGGTAAGGGCAAAAACCAACGGTACAACTAGTAGTTTTGTTGAACTTACTTTGTATGCTTTTTACACAGTGAGTTTTTTGTACTGGTGAACACACTGTTCCTTTGAAAATGAGTATGTAGATAGTTAGAGGTCTGTTGAAAAGTTCATAGTTGGGTCGAGTTTCTAAACTTTGAGAAACTCCTCAAAGCTGAGGCCCAGCAGCTTCATGAAGCTGACTGAGCGGGTGGATGAAGAAATAACACAAAAATATCATAATGTCATCACTCAGAGGTAGTTTTGATACTTAATTCAAATGTTAAATTGATAGTTCCAAGTGGGATCAAGTATCATTTGACTGAAATGTGTAAATCCGCTTGACTTTACAAAGCTACACCATTAATTTATGCATCACAGGTGTAACATTGATGTAAACTACTGACACTGAAGATCTCCTCTTTTTTGTTAACATTTCAGGACACTTAACTCTGATTTTCCATCTTTAATCTCTTTCTACATATAATGATCCTGGATTTCCATAATAGTTTCTGACTTTTTTAGTGGATGTCAGTTTTGTGTTAGGGAACCCAGTTTCACAGGTGTGCCATAAAGTGTCAGACAAACAACAGCAACACACAGCTGACTGCACTGACCAGCAGAGAAGTTGTAGGAGTTCAACATCCTCTTTCATTAGAAAACGACAGCACTTTAAAGAAGGCATATGTGGGAGGAACAATGAGGTTACAGGGGTATTTTATGGTGTCTTTCATGGATTCACGCTCTGTATTATTATATGACAATACAGGTATTTAACTTAAACCTCCAGATCCATGCAGTTTTCCCATTAGTTAGTCTGTGATTTCTGTGAATTGAGACATATCCTCAGTCTGCACATTCCTGAGCAATGACCAGGGGGCAAAAGGACAGAAGTGGCTTAACCTTCGAAACCTCACTGACCTGAGGCTGGGACAGTCATTACACCCTCCTGCTGTGCAGCCTAACTTCGGTCAAACTCGTATAGCTTTATTTGGAATTCTAGCATGAGAGTATCCAGAAATACCACATGTGTCAGGTTAATGTACAAAACATCTAGAATATGTCATTTAATGTAATTTTATAGCCTTAAAAATAACTTCTTGGGTCTTTTGTTTGAGAGTTTCACAAAGTATGAACATTATATAGCTTCAGTGATTTAAGTACTATCAGACAGTGTGTACCATCTGATAAAACTGTTTCACAGAGGAGCTTTGGGTATAAAAGAGTCCCACACTGTGTGATGGTGTTGTTGATGTGTTTAGGCTTGTTCACTCTCAGCCACAGTCAAGGGCTTGGCCACAGTTTAGAATAGACCTTGATTTGCATGTTGGTGCACACACTTCTAATTCAGTAATCCACATCAGACACGCCACATCTGCACGCTTGCTCATTTAAGATACATATAGTATTTTTTCACCTCTTTATTATAGTCAATTAGAGCCTCTAGGCAACATGAAGCTTAAAGCCGGCTGCCGGCAGAGAGGTGGAAGGAGGAAATCCCGGCAGCTCCAAGAGCTGCTTTGTTTGCCTTTTAAAGCTTTAGGATTTGTAGTGCATTAGTGTAACTTTATAGCACTTTTTTAATGACACCACCTTGATTTAAACATCATTACAGCAAAATGATCCATCGGCACCTGGTGTAAAGAGCCAAGCTGCAAAATATTGAGGGATAATGTGTGAATCCCCTGGCAACTGATGGCTCTACTCACTGGCATTAGTAGTCTAGCCGTACACTTATAAAAGGACACAGGAATATGTAAAGAATTTGTTTTGCCAGCTGCTGTGTCGGCTACACAAAGGCCTCTCTCTGTCTCTGGTTTATATTAACTACCCATGACATCTACCAACTGGCTACTTTAACACTGGACAAATGTCTGTGTTGTACTTCAGTGTAGCGCAAAGTTGATTCAAAAGTCTTCTTCACCTGAAGCATGATGAACTTCACTGCACACTCGTAATTACAGTATTGAAAAAGGAACAATGTGAAAAAACTGTTTTCCTTCCAACTCTGAAGTGTCACACTTAAAATGTGTCTGAGGTTTTTCTTTCAGCTCCCTCTTGGGAAGGCTTTTGGCTTTAGAGTTTGTTTAACCTCTTAACAGTTAGTTTCCCATGATCAGAACAGAGATTATTTCTTATTTGCATGCTTGTCTTGTATCTGATTTGTTGTTATCAAACTTTGTTTGGTATGCATCCTGTTTACACAAGATGTGGCTACTGCTCTTTCATTTGGTTGACCTTACAGGAGCTGGTTGTTGATATATTTCTTTACACTTGCAGTCACATGCCAGTAACTTGGTACACTTAGCTAAAATGTGTGTAGTGTACTGCAATAAATCAAAAATGTTAGGTTTTTTAAAACTATTTGAGAAGGTGTCAATTTTATGATTATTTTGAAGGCTACATTTTGTGGAACTACATTGCATTATACAAAGTGGTGTTTTCTGTTATTTAGCCAGCCCTCAGTGATATAATTTGGCTCTACAGAATATTATAAACGCCTGTCAATATAATGCAATGTAGTTCAACAGCACCACAAAGTACACCCTTCCAAAGACATTACCATACAGCTGAAGACAGTTGTATTCATGCCTAATAAACTACCTGAGTGTATTCTGTTCTCATTTCTGTCCATTGTTTTAGTGAAGGAGCTTCAACAATTTCAACCAAGGAAGTTCAACATTTGAAAACCTTTTGGTTGTCATAACATAGGATGGTGACTCTGCAGTAAAACATTTCTGTGTTTTTTATGTACTTCAAATACACGTGCAATCAATCAATCTAGCTGATTTATTGGTCCAGTTTTAAAAGGACTGGCTGTTCTTTTGCTATAGGTTAGTGCGGTGGCAATACTATACGACATCTAAAATACTGACCATAACTCAGTAAAAGCTGCAATGATTAGTAGACTTTTTTGGATAATCATATGTTTCAGTAGTTTTTCAGGAAAAATGTCTTTGCTGGTTCTGGCTTCTTAAATGTGAGCTTGGCCAAAATTTGCTATTTGAAGACGTCACTTTGAGTTCTAAATGACTAAAAACAATGAAAAGTGAAAATTATAGATTCATTGATAATGAATATTGATAATAATATGTTTTATATATAATGTGTGTATGTATGTCTAACTGCATTGTCAGTGCCAAGCAGGAAGGCATGTGTAAAATCTGCCTGGTTCAAACCTAAATGTAGAATTCACAGAGCCAAATATCTGCTGCTTTCTCGGTGCCATGTCATTTGAGATCTGATTCTTGAGTGTCTGGGAATTGCTGGACCTTTTTCCAGGGTGTCTGTGCACTAACATTCCTGGAAAGCCAAAATGAATATTGAGATTCAGAATGAATGTGAGCCATGCAGTTACAGAGCAGGTGCTGCCTTTGGGTCTCTGTAAATCATTTGGACTATCCCACTGCCATGTGTTTCTCCCCTTTTTAGTGGAGGCAAAAATGGAAGGCCACAAAAGAGTCTTGTCACTGGTAGTCTGTAAGTGGGGAAGTTTAGAAGCTCTAATTGCAAATCTAAGCTAGTAAATCTGTAAGTTTGTAATTGGTTATCCCTTTTTTATTTTCCCTTTAAGCAACCAGGAGATGGCAGTAGAAATTCATTGACCAGATGTTTGATCTTTTTACTGTTAGTTTATTGTTGTCATTTTAAGAAAACTGAGGATGCAGTCCATTATTAAGTTTGTTCTGTAACCAGTGAGCAGGACTTGGGCTCTATATATTTGTGTCACAAGTTGACCCACCAAAAAAATATTGACTAATTTTAACCATGAATTAGACTCCGACAGCTAAAAACTGTTGGATACTAATATCATGTGGATAAATTGGCTGTGGTGATCTGCCATTGAATAATATTTAATTTTTTTATTAATCCGTTGAATACTTTGTCAGTTAATCATTTGGTTTATGAAATATAGGGACAATTGGTGAGGTCCTCAAATAGCATTATGATCTCAAAAGTCAGTTCACAACCCGAAGGTATTACATTTACGGTCATATAACATGAATTGAACCAGGAAATCTCCAGATCATTTTTGGCAATGTTTCTTTTTCTGATGATCAACAAATCATTTAATTGAATAATCATTTCAGGTCTAAACATCTGACATCATAACTAGGCCTGTCACAATAATGGACTCCGTGTATACGTCTTATTAAATTATACGCTTGTGTATTTAACCTTCATAATTTTTGCTGGCCTCGATATTACATGTTATGTTTACAGAAGAATGTCTCTAACATTTTAGCCATCATGATGCCAGAATAACTTGCAGGTTTCCTTCCTTTATTTGGCACAGCAGCTGAGGGTTTGTACATTATATTTATTGTTTTGGTTGTGTGATTTTTATTTTTTATTTTTTTCCAATTTGTTTTATTATTATCCTTTTTGGGGGGTGGGGGGATTGTTCTATTTATTTAGGATATTTTCTCATTTTTCACAGTGAAAATCCATATGAATTTATAGTTCATTGCACTTTGAAAGGCTGTCCAACAAAAGGTAGTTACCATGACAGGCCTAATAGCTTCAGTGATGTTGCTCATGTGTTTCTCCTTTGCCCTTCGTCTTTGTCATACTGTGTAATTTTTCATGGTGTATAAGTAATGAGACACATGTTTCACTCAGGCCTCTACTTGCCACAACCCATCTATTGAGACACTGATAAGATGCTTAAGTAAAGTGTAATTTCTCAGCATGTGTGTCATTGTTGTTGACACAGTTTCAGACAGGAGCTCTGAGTTATATGATACTGACTCAAGTGTTCAGCCCTCTGTGTATGTGGCCACTCCTCTTCAGCAGGCAGTGCTGTTTTAGTGGGCGAGTCTCTCATTCCTGTCCAGACTCCACTCAGCTCGGGTTTTGTGCATTTACATTCGAGTCGGGAATTTTGAGGGAAAGTCTCACTCCGTCGATTTTGACAGTATTTCTAAGTTTCTCATTAAGTAAGTAGATTTGTTTTCATTTGTTGTCAAATTGACAGTGTTTCATGCACTGTATGTCTTTTTTTTTTTTTTTTAATCTAGTGTCCTCTGGGTGACTTCGGATTAACGGCTGTCATTATGTCAATAGTATTTTTTAGTTAAAATTTCATATTTAGACATAAATACATTTACATGAACAGTGTCAGTGTGGTGTGCTTGTTTTGTCTGTGGTTCTTACACTGACACTTGGGGACAAATGCTTTCAGATATTGTACTGGATTTCCGAACAGTTTCTTTGCACCTTAAGGTCAGAAACAACTGCATGTGATTATTCTATTTCTCTAAATTCATTCCCAAAGAGATGCCAGTACCTATGTGTCTGTATTTGTGTTTGTGTGTACAGGTTAATTCAAAAAGACAAATTTGTCAGGAAATATAACACACAACAGAAATGTTTGACATAGATGAAGTGTATATACAATGAAACATTTACAAAAATGACTGTCAATATAATAGTTCAAATTGTACATTTTGAATGCCAGACACTGCGTTAAACTACTTGAGTAGTTTTTGTCTCCTCCCTTTAAAGCACTGTTCCAACCCTGTGCAGTGAACGGATGAGAGTCTACTGGTTTTTCAGGGGATTTTAGTTCAGTGTGAACTTTTGAGTGGGAAACTTAAAAAGCCAAAATACCCCAAGACATGTGAAAATCCCCACTTTTTAAAGTAAAGCATGCCTTTGAGTGTATTTTCAGGGGGGGTCTGTTCTGAAACACAAAGTCGATCTATGTGACTGAAATCAACAGAGCGCAACTATTTTAAAGATAAAGTCATTGTTTAGATAATTTATCAAGCAACAACTACCTAAATATGCCTGTTTTTTTCATCAAGTTCCAACCTGAGAAAAGAACAAACATGTTGTAATAATGCCCTATCTTGTAATGCTAAAGAAAGTGAGAAAAGAATTCCTGGATCCATCTCTTTATCTTGATCCACACTAAAAAGAAGAATGGGGTCCATTCTGGGCAGAGACGCATCCTCCATCCAAGTTTCATGAAAATCCATTCAGTAGTTTTTCTGTAATCCTGCTGATTTTTATCTGTGAGTCGGGGGGGTGAATGCTCCAGTCACAGTCATATGAGCAGTATGGAGGATGTGTCATGTTCTTGTCATGTTCAGGATGACAATAGGACACATTTTATGGATCCTTTTATTGCTGAATGTCAACATGTGGCTGGAACGTACTTACATTCAAAACAACTCATGTATGTCGAAGCTCATGACTTCATCTCATCTGGTTGTTCCTCAAAACAGTGACTGCTGGGAAGCCTCCTATGGTTAGCTTCCCATGTGTGTTGGTATGCAGCCACTGTTACATTCCTGTATTCACCTAGTTAATGATCTAACCAACAAGTGTCACAATTGTATCTGGCACCAGCTGAATATGTGGCTCATGTGTCCTGAGCTTCTTATCTGAAGGAATGAGATAATTCCGCCGATCATATGACATCAGAGACTTACAAACAGGCAGTCAGAGGAAACACCCTAGACTTCGCGTATGTGTGCTCACGCTGTGTGAGACTATGACTACACCTGACTGTAGGGTCAAGAAGGCAAGTCACACCTGAATCAGTCAAGCTACAGGCCATTGAGTAATGGGAGGTCTTTGTAATGCTTTGTTAAAGCTCTTTGGCTTTTGGATTCAGTCTACTCATTGTTTTGTTTGTAGCCTAGTGACTAGTTGCTTATAATCGTAAATTAATTTCATAGTTTTATTTTTGTTCCCCTGAACCTGAATGAACTCCATGATGCTGCAGGCTGAGCTAAATTGTTAATACGAACAGTGTTATGTCAGTTCACTCACTGACATTATGTTGAAATGTTTGCTTTTCTTTCTGAAATTGGCTTTTTTGTTTTTGCCTTTTCGTTAAAAAAGACCTCGCCACAAATGAGTCCTGATTTTTAAGCAAATTCAGGTTGATATGGAAGTGAAAAAGCTTGAAAATAGCAACGCATGCTAAACTTGAGGTTATTCCTTCTAGGAAATGGTGAGCATCGACATTATCCACTGAAGAACACACACAGGAATCTACTGATATGGAGGGCAACGGAGAGATCAGTGACACTGATAGCGGCATCATCCTTCATTCAGGTAAAACATTTCTAATATCACTTCAACATCAGTTGTATCAGCAGAACTGTCAGAGTCACAAACATTTTTGTAGGAACTTAAGCCTCTCCATGGGGTGTTCACCAGTGCCACTGCAACATTAATACATTTGATGGTCAAGGCTACATTTAGAAATGATCCTCTTATCATTTCTCTCAGGGTATAACAGCTTACAGGACCACATGTGCATCATCATGAATGAAGTAATTTAGTGCATTGATTGTTTAAAATTTGTACAGAGCTTTCCAGCCAATGCTGAAGTGCCTTAAACCAGCTTTCTTTCTAATGAACAGCAGGGGTCAACTGATGGTTTCAAAAAGAACTCCGATTGTATGTAAGCTAATGAGAAAATTATTTTTCTCCTCACTTGATTAATTACCTCAGCAAACGGGGTCCTAATGATTTTATGGTCACTTCTGGCTAGAAGTCCACAAACTATTGGGTTTTCAGGTTTGGTGTAAGACTGGTGCTGACTCTTACAAATCTATGTCAGCAACAGTGGCCGGCATCTCGAGTCCTGAAATTAGAAGAAAATAAATGAGTCTGAGGGACACCGGGGCACTGAATTTCTTTAACTAATTCGAATTAGGATGAAAATAAGGGTTGCCTCATTTCAGAAGTTTAATTTCAAACGATTGTCTGTCAAAATGTTCTTTACTTGAAATCAACACTGAAAAGTTTGTGTGAGACTTTCTCCCTTGATGTAAATTACAACCTGATTTAAGAAGCAAAGCACCAAGCTCTTTTCGCCCATAGACTCTTGCTGGAGGCCCAAATCAATGTTGAAACTAAGTACACAGCTTAGTCCAACCCTTGGTAATCTTATCTCAGCACCTGCTTTCAACTGACCTCAAACAGAAGACCAAAAGTAGCTCAATTAACTTCAGTGAAAACACGCATTATGTTATCATGTTGTTATTGTGTATGACTGAAGAAAGTTAGTGACCACAGAACCTTGAGTGAGCATGTTAGATGGTCAGTACCTTAAGTTAAAACATTTATGAAAACACATCTTTGTCAAGTAAAAATACATTTAACTTCTCCCTATTTTTTATACTATTGTTAAATTCAGACCCTTATTGTAACATAAACCCTCTCCTGGCAAAGTTTGACCTTTTATTGTGAGATCATTATTGAATCAGTCACAGTTGGACTTTCCCAGTATCTAGCAAAATCAGAGAATAAATGCAATAATAGCAGATTATGTGGCATTAAGAACTACTGCTGTAGTTCTCATGGCAGCAGATGTCTCAGTGAGGTCCTCAATAGAAATTAAATATGTTCTAAAATCAACTCCCCACTTCAGCATGCACCAAACTTAATTTGTTTTCTGTAGTATTTCCAGCCAGTTGAAAACAAGTTCAAGTCATCTACTTTATTAAAGAAAACAGGTTGTCATGTGAAAACTCAGTCACTGTATCGTGCACAACATGGTGAATATTATGCAAATGATCCAGATCAAGAATGCTTCACAGATTGAGCCATGCACTCCTATCACAGTGGTTTAAAGTGTGTGTGTTCTCATTTACAGCAGAGATTATAGTTTTTATGCCTGGTGTATGGGGTGGATCAAGGGATTATATTTTTATTCTAGCAGGCTGTAATAGAGAGCATTATTAGATATGGGGTAGCAGGATGGTATGGCAGTCTGCACAATTATAAACCAAGTTTGCTTGCCTGATATAGGCTGCCATGAAGGTTATGTGGAGGGACAAACCCTAGTCCCTCCACTCAATATATGAACAGTCTGTTCTCAGCATTTACTCAGTTAACTTTATTTTCAGTTGTTTTCTAAATATCGACTGCCAGGCTCCTTAAATTCTAACCCTACAATCAGCCCTGAAAAAAAAGTATTTATATTGGTTGATCCGTCAAATGATTCATCGATTTAACAGGTGCAAAGCAAGTAAATTTGTTGCTCTTTGTATTTTGTGATTCAATTCATTTTTGGGTAATGCCACAGTCAACTTGATTAAAGGTGGTCAAACTTTGGTGGTCTACATTATTCCCTTAGTTCCATATATTAATGATACCACAGCATTAACAGCAAACTTTGGCAGGCTTGTTTCTGCCTCACCCAGCAGTGTCTACTGATTAGTTCTGGCCTTTCTGACATTCCTTGCGCCTTAATTGAGCCACGTGATGTCTGCTCTATACAATGAAAAAGTGTCAACCTACAAAGAATAGAGGGATTGTCACTCGCGGAAGAGGAATTCTTTAGCCTATTGTAGTGCTGTCACACTTCTTTCCTGTTGCTCCTCGACATTTGTAAATACCTGCAGGGACCCTGTTAATAATCTCTGAAGGTATGTGGCCCTCAGTGCATTTTGCCTGAAGCCACTCCCACAGCTCTGAGTCTAATCTTAATGTCATTAGTCACCAAGGCTGCAGACAGCACCCGTCCAACATTCACACTTTGTTTATAGTTTCGAAGATCTTGCCACTAGTCTGCATGCCAGTAATGACAACAATGATAACAAACAAAAGGTATGTTCTGTTGAATGTCGCCATTGTGTTGTGTATAGTGGCCTCAAGAGTTTATCTGATGCACTATAATGAGTGAATTTTGTACTGAAAAAAAGTACAGGCAGCATGGTATGAGCATGCCAGAATCCATAAAAAGGCAGCGGAAAACCCAAATAAAAAAGCAAACAAACAACAAACATGAAAGACTTGATTTTTTAACATCTACATGTTATTCTGATGTTTAGAATATTAACAAATACTGTTGTAGCAGATTATATTTACTGTGATAAAATACAATGATGTTAATAGATTTCAAATGATCCCATTCTTCTGTGTGTTTGATTAGCTTTGTTTTCATTGTGGCTGTCCTTTTTCAAATACATGTTTGTTCACACATTATGTTCATTATGTTTGCTGAGTTGCCAAATTATACTAAAAAACCTTTCAGCATAATGCAAGTCAATCAAAGGCTACCAAAAACACCAGTCTGCATGTCCACAGAGTTGAGTCAACATCACTGGGACGACTGTCAACAAAAACTGAACATGATAAGCTCCATAAAAGGGCTACTGTATTGGACTGCGAGTTTCAGCTAGGTGTGACCACAGAACTGACAAATGTATACATGCTTTTGTATCCAACACTTTTGTCAATTAATTAAGAGAAACTAAAACTATGAAAATCATACTATCATAATTAATGTACTTCCTTGCTTGGTAAATAAATTATTAAAGTCAGTTATCAAGTGAAGATTATTTTTAGAAATATTGGGTTCCAAGGATTTCCTTTGTCTTCCATTATCAGATTAACTACTGCAAGTTTTTATTTTTTTTTTTTTTTATTTATTCATTTATTTTTTTTTACAGTGTTTAGATCAGGCTAAAAAATATGTTGAAAGTATAAAAGGTACCTCTCATGTTTTTAGATTTCACTTTAATTGCCAAGGTGATATTGAAAGTAATCATTAGTTGAAGTCCCCATTCACTTTTACTGGTGCCACAACTTTAAGATTTGACTTTACTTGGGAAGTTCTTTCTTACTTATGGTCACGTGTTAGCACTGAATAACAAACGTCAGCCACACTTCAGTCACATATTAATCTCACAAGTCTATACACTTCTTTCCTGTTGTGTTACAGGCTCTGACAGCCCAACGACACACACAAAGGATGTGACCACACACACACGAGCCATGAAGCTCAAACACCAGGATCTTCAGCACCGACTGGAGCGCTGCTTACTGGAGCTGAAGAAACTGTGCATCAGAGAAGCTGTAAGTAATCTGCAAATTTACAGGCCAACAGTTGAACACATTTAGACTGAAACAGTCACAGAATAAATGAGTCAAGTAATCATGATAATCTCAGATCATTAAATCTACATAAAGGTGTTGGCAAACCTAGACAAAGTAAAACAATAGCAGACGATTGTTACGTAATTTAGCGAGCTGTGACAGTGTCCTCGCCGTGTTTCACATGATTCAACACCTGTTATAAAAGATTAGATAGGTGGGGTTGCTCTGTGCAGGCAGGATGCTTGATGACGCATGTTACTACAGGTTAACAAGTAACCGGTAAGAACGGACATTTCTGAGATGTGTTCGGCCATGTTCACACTTTTTGTTTTGAACTGGTAGTTCAATGCGAGTTTACAGGAAAATTACAAATCGCAATTTCCTAATGTCCATATAAGACTGGGGTTTTCTATTCAGATTTTCCGTTTTTTTTTTGTTTGTGTGTATTTCAAAAACACTGATTTGTGTATGTGGAATTCCAAAAAGCTCAGGCATTTTCAACTTATCTGCATGATGTATTTTTCAGAGTTGTCTGCATTAGCTTGACCTTAATGTCACAGTGGTTTACTTCACTAAGAGGAAACAAAAGGCCTTTTAATCCACCCTCCCTTCCTTTGTGACATTATTATTTTTGCTCTTACCACTGAGCAGTAAACAAACATCCTCTTTTTCCTTTCAGACACATTGCATAGTGAAATTAGACCTCACATTGTGGCTGCAATAAGGTTTGTTCAATGTATCATCATAGCGTTTGAAGAGGTATTGTGGTGGCCAGAGCAATTTTCCCATAGCAGCCTGGTTTTCAATCCAGCATGACCACGTCACGCTTCCATTCTCGATCTGTTCTGCCTCTTTCTCTCTTCACTGTAAATTATTAGGTGAATCACATGCAACATGAAGTCATTTCGACACTGGACACATATTCCGTCAGGAGTACCTCTGCCTTGCGTCGGTGCTCCAGGGTAAAATCCCAGGACAGATCATTTTTTCCTGCTGACACTCAGGCAGGGTGCTCCTGTTGGGACATGCTTAGGTGAACTAATGGCAGGCATGATGCCTCTCCCTTCTCACAGTGACAAAAGAACAACTAATCTTATTGGCCACACTTCAGTTTTTGTCTGTCTCGCAGAGGTGGCTGGCAAACAGTGACTCAAAGTAACAGCGTTTTTATGACTGTTGCTTAAATGAAGTCAGTAACGGTGCATTGGTTTGGACACAGATACTCAACACAGAGAGAAAGTGATACCCAGAGAATGTGTTTTGAAAGGAAATCTCGGCAAACACAGAATTGAGCAACAGATTCCTTGAACCTATATGCCTCAACATGCAGGGAGAGCAGACGAAGATACCTCATTTCAAAACTGGCATGGACATGGCTGAATAAACCCCCTGAAGAGATGTGTGTGTGTATGTGTATTTATTTGAACAACTAAACCAAAAGGATTTATTAGCATTTAAAAAGATGTCTTTATTTCGATAAAAGTATTTACCCAGTCAGGTTCTGTCCTCAGAAAAAAAACTTTTAGTCATGTTCAAAAGTTGCTTTGTAGGCAGTTGGATTTGTGATGTTGTCTGTGTTGTTTAGGAGTTGACAGGCCGGCTCCCAGATGATTACCCTCTACTACCTGGAGAGAAGCCTCCGCAGATTCGCAGACGCATTGGAGCTGCGTTCAAACTTGACGAACAAAACATCCCTCGAGGAGCAGAGGTATAAGCAGCATCCATACACTGCAAGACTGAATAAAGTCTTTTTTTAAATAAACCTTCAAAAATCGCACTTTTTTTAACTTTTACAGGAGTCAAAAATGAGTTTGGTGGATGCTGAGTTATCGCTTCAGATGAAGATATTCGAGGCAGCACGCAAGCTCTGTGACGAAGATCACCCGAGTAAGGCTGTCAGAAAGAGCCGCATACAGCAGTGCAAGAGAGAGGAGAAAAAACTCAAACGGCTACAAGAGACAGCTTTTCAGCTGCGACTGGAGCATGGTCGATCATCACCACTCCCTGCTTTTAATATTGCTCAACACGGTGAGGATAGCTTGACGTCATATCCCTTCGATAATCATCTTGCAAGGAATCCATTAATTGTCTCTTCATAACTCGAGTTTGATGAGTTTGTGTTTGGTTCAATATTTCACAGAAATATGAAAGAGTTTTGTCTGTTTTTGTCTCTCAGATCTGGGTACATCTGATGACAGCTCTCTGTCTGATTCTGTAGTGCAAGATGAAGGTAAGACCCAGTTTCTAGAAGTGGAAAAGCTTTTTTTAAACTCAAGAGTTGATGAGAGTAAGAGCAAGACCAACTTGAAAGAAAGCAGTGTCCAGAAGTCCTTGAAGTTTTTATGTTGAATCATGTAGTGCTCATGGTTTCTCTTGATAAAAGATTAAGAAAGGAGTATATTGAGGAGATGAATGTACAGCAATACTAATTGCACTACATATACACTACATCATTTCTTCTTTTCTCTAGAAGTGACGAGCCAGTCATCACAGCTGTCTTCAGGTGTCCCCTATCCGGGCGAGAGCGATTCTTCCCAGCCTCCTTCTGTGTCCTCACAGTCTTTCGTAGATGGCGCCTACGTGTCTCCGCTTGTGGCTCCACAGTCACTGCCACTGACCCCAATCCAATCTCCCCATCCAAGCCTCGACTCTAGCCTGAGTTTAACGTCAAACCCTGCATATGACGCTCCTCCCATTGAACACTCCCCATGGTCGGAGTCCAGCCTTGACCAACCTTACCAGAAAAGCAAGAAGTCTCGCTCCTCCTCACGCAAGAAGAGGTAAAAAAAAAAACTATCCATCATGGCCCCTTTCCTGATAATCAAGTTCTTTGAAAAGTATTTGTTTGTGGTGCTTGGATTGTAGTAAATGTGTGAAGTGCAGATTGTGGCTACAACGAGTATTAACAAACTTGTGAGTAAAATAGTCCTGGAAACGTATGGGGAAAACTAGTTGATTGAAGGGAATAATTCATGTTCCACTTTTGCCTTAAACGAAACATTGTGCCCCCTCATGCTGGAAAAAAACGTATTGGTGTACTTGGACTGTTTTGCAGTTTATTGTTGTTTGCTGATCTGATGATGGCATTGAAAAGGATTGCAACACTTTTTCTTTACAGTAATGATAAGGGATTTCTAGTGCAAACCCTCTCGTTCCTGCACTGTATTACAAAACAGATGTCAGTGATGTTCATGAATGTGCAACACTGCCATCTGCTTTTGCACTGGTGCTACAGCGGTTAACGGAAGAGCCAACACCCGACCATAAATCCTTCTGATTGATGATGACACCTTGACGCAGAAGCTGAATTCTGGCTTTACTATCCAGTAGTCAATTGCTGTAATAAAATCTCCATCCTACGATAATGTCTATCCCTTGTTCTCAGTGTAATGGATTTATGTTGCACATTTACATGCAGTAACTCCTGTAAAACAAAACAAAACATAACTTTGTGCTGCTGTTTTTGTGTGTTCAGTAGTCCAGCTAAAAGTGAATTGCTGCCACCGTTGGAAGCTTGCTTAGCACAAGCTGCCCTGCCAGTGCAGCTTTCCCATCTGAAGCTGAGCCGTGCCCAGTCGAGCAGCACTCCCTCCACACCAGAGATGCGTGTGCACAGACAACTGTCCCTCAGGTAGCCACACCTAAAATAGATCTGCGTTTAGGGTTGGGAATCTCTATTCACCGCGTGATTCGATTCAATTCCAGCTCAAATCTGGATTATCGATTTCCATACATGATTTATTTTTACTCACCGTGTGACTTCTTACTTCTTTGAAAACTGTATTTATAATGATCCATAATTAAAATTGGCATGGATCCACTGGATGGATTTTACTCCATTAGTTTACTCACACTCAACCTTCCTTACCAAAACTGGGTGAAGGAGCCAAGATGGCATCTGTGTAAAACTGTTGTCCTGACTTCTCTAAGAAAATCAGATTCAGCTCTACGGATTTAATGTTGAAGAATCCTAAATGAAGGCTCTTATGCATTTCTGAGTGGCACATGTTTACGTCTGTTATGTTTTACCATCCAATTGATTCAGCCACAAGGAACATACAGGCCGGTCTTACAAAATGGTTTCAGATGATCGTAATGTTATGAATTGGCCCTTAAATTTCTGATTGCCGACTTGGCTGCGTCGAGATAATGATTCATGAGAGAATTGAGATGCATTAAAGGAATGAATTTTTCTCCCACTACTATCTGCAGTAATGTATGTCAGTAGCACTCCCACATTGTGCCTTTAATTAGCTGCAAATCACATGCATATCATTCACATTCACACATGAAATAAATTGTAAAAAGCCATGGTCTGTGAGATGTACATATTTAAAAATTGAGTTTGTTTGTATGCCAAATAGCCATGCTAATGGACTTTCTAACAGCATATCTTGTGTGTTTACAAAGGTTATCCAACCCTGAATCTCCATTTGAAAAGGACCGTGGTCGCACCAGAGGTCCAAGGAGGCGGCTGACAGAATACGCAATAACTCTACCAGAGACTCCATCCCCCGGGGTCGGCTATGTAAACCATGCTAGCTCTGAGGATAGCAACTCTGAACACTCGTTTACATCTTATAACAGCTCACCGTGTCAGGAGTTGCCCTCTGATTTTCCCAAACAATATCAGTCTGCATTCCCACACTCTGGCCCAGTTGGCAGCTATGGACCACAAGCCTTCCCACGGACTACTGGCTTCTACCATAATCCCAGGCACCAGTCAAGCCCAGGTTTCCACAAAGCCTATTATAATGAAGAAATGGTCTACCCACCTGATTTGGACTTGGCACGGAGCTATTACGCCCAGCACATTCCCTCTCCTTCCAACAGATATGAGTATTGGTATCAAGATGTCGCAGTACCACACCAGAGAGTGCAGAAGCCTCCTGATATGAGAGTCTCGCCCTCCCCAGCTCAGTGGGACAATCCGCTCTACCGCTCCAGTGGTCTCTCACAACAAGTGGTCAATGAGCAGCTTAAGTCATGGCATCGCCGCAGTCAACTCAAAGTGCCCAGGTCCCATTCTCTTGACAGACAGGGAGCAGTTAGAGTCAAAAACATGTCAGCTCGGGAGTCAACTGGCTACCAGACTCAGAGGTACCATGAACAGGTAAGCAGACAATTATTTCCCTGTAACAATTGGCATTACTAAAGTTTGTCAATGAAAACCACTGCAAAAAATCACTGACTTATTTGATTATTAATGGCATTAAATTGTTTTTACTGCGAGATTGATTTTGTCATTGCAGTGACTTCTGACTTGACTGAATTAATGTAATAACACATGGAAATATCAACTTGTTTCATGCCAAACCCCCTGGAAAAGAAAGAAAATTTGGATCACATAGTATTTGTTTTATACCTTTTGATTGACCTGATAAATGGATTTATTTGATAATGTGTTGGTTTTATTCATGTAGCCACATCAGCAGACACCAAAACACAGCGGCAAAAACTAAAGTCAGCCCTCATTTATTCTGTTGAGGATATTTACCATGTTTTTCCAAAAGCACAAGAGAAATAGCTATTTTAAACTAGTTGTTATTTGACGTGATAAAAGTGTAATCAAATAAAATAAATTAAGAAATGACGAACATGTTTTATACAGTGTTCAGCAGGAAAATGATTGCCAACTACTGTATCTTTTGGAGATTCCTTGTTAAAATCATTCAGATAATATATTTAGATTTCTGTGTAATTGCCTTAAGTTATTCAGGCACCCAGACAGCTTGGCCTAATTTTATCCAGTTCTTAAATGCAAGCACATCTGTTGAAGTCAACTGATTTACTGTTTGTTTCATTTTCTACAATATTTACAAACTGTTGAATATACTAGGAGCTGTGTAGGTAATTGACTTAATTTGGACGCTACAGATGTATATAAAACTAATCACCAGAATAATTTGCATATGACCAAATTAAGTGTATGTCACTTTTTGCCATTACATCTTTATCATGATTCTAAAAGTGTGGTTGTATTTTTTTGTTGCTTTTTTTTTGTGTTGCTAATGCAGGGTATCCAGAAACGGGCTCCTCAAAGAGCTGCAGATGACACTCAAGGGAACTGGGTTATAGATGACGGCTCTCATTATGTAAGTCAAGTGTAAACCTGACCAGGCTACCTGAACTTGGACCACAAACTGAACATATTAACTCAGAAGCTGCAGCTGTTTTTATCCCAATTAACCAAAGTGAAGTAGTCAGAAAATCAGGACAGATCAACTGTTTCATGGATGTAAACATCTTCCTGTTTACTTACTTGGATGTGTTTAGATATATAGAGGGAGGATGAAAAAACTAGAACCTCTTTCAATGTAAGGCAGAACAATTACAAAAATGTCATCCTCCAAAGTTACTATAAAGTCATATAAAACACTTACTGTCATAGTGGATCTGATTGCAGAGCAGTTGTATTTGGAATAGCTGTTGTTTTTGTTTGTTGTACTGACAGTTAGAAATGTTATGGATTGAAACACGCTACATGCTGTTTATCATTGAGTGCTGTTTTAAAATGCCACTTTTGTTTGCAAATGAGATGTCTAAACTGATTATTAAGTCTCCCAAAAAATAGATATTATCATCATCACAGAGTTTCTGTGTCATTAAATACAGGGTTATTTTTTTATATGTGGAGCAGTTGTATAAGACATGTAATTAGCAGTAGAGTCTTTAAAGATAGCAGAAGCTGTAACACAGAAATGTCCACCACCATTGCACATTATACTTCGCTTGTTGAACATGTTAATGTTCTTAATATAACTTTCCTCATGTTGCTAACAATTAGGCCATTGTTGAAGTTAATCTTCAGATGACTAAAGCTGTCAGGTGGATTGTTGTAGGTACTTAATCATACAAATAATGCTGCATTTGATGTAGCTATCTGTAGCCAACACTCCTAAATAATGAAATTTTGATTGTGTACTTTTTAACAGTTTTGTAGTTGAGGATAAGAGCTCCTTTTCTCTAAGCTGTTTGAAGGAAATGGTTTAATTGTAATATAATGTAAATGAGCAAAACACTCTTTTTTAACTACATTTTGTGTAAAATGTTGCCTTGATTGAGTCACTATGTTATTAACTTGAGCTGCTTAGATGTAAGATTTATCAAATGTGTCTTTTTATAGTTACTTGTGTCTGTGGCTGCTCCAGTTCACTTGAATTACTAAAACAATTAAACCAGCTGAGACTAGATATTAACTCACTCACATGATGCTTATAAAATAGTAAATTAGTTAAAAATAGTGAGTGTTGATGCTTGGCAGCTATTACTGTGTCAGATTGAAATGTAAATGTCCTGAGCTTTAACAGAGTCTTTCTGTGTTGGGACAGCAGATCACTCGACATAAATCTTTTATTTCAAACCAATACCATTTTAACCATTGATGTGAACTGTAAACAAAACATCGCCAATATGTGATTCACAAGCTTTTGATGGTAGACCATTTGAGGAATATTCCACTACAGCTACACACTGCCTGATCTCTCACAGTGATCTATTTGATGTGTTTAATTTATTGTGATTTGCACCAGCGAACTCTTAGAAAGTCCGACTTGAAATAAAAGAAGACACAGTCCTGAGTTTGGAAAATCCTGCAGCAGTAATGACTGTGTCTAGTTGCGTGTGTGTGTATATATATTTTTTATATATATATATATATATATATATATATATATATATATATATAAGAACAACCACAATCATGTTACCCTGTGTGCCTCCTTTTTTACTGTCTTTTGTATTTATCAATTAAAGTAGTTTAAGTGAATCTAATAATAATGTGTTCTGTTGCTGTTTAAAAAAAATCTGTGAAAGTGTTTTCCCTGTGGAAGAAAATAAAGAGTATTGTTTGCATAGTGTTGAGTTTCCTTTACTCATATTGTGTGCCTTTATTCTAAGCACCTGTATAGGCCTTTTTAGACTTTTCACTGGAGAAAATGGTCAAGTGTAAATTAGGAATAAAGTAAAGTTAACAATGGCTGAATTACATTCAGCTGTTTCAGTTTCAGGAACCTGTTGTGTGTGCTGGCTAACTGTCACACTGTCATGTCCTACTGGGTCACTTGTATAAATCAGCCATCATTAATGTGATGAGCAACACATGTCAAAAATGTCTGCTGTAAAAAGGGCCCTTTGATTATGCTCCATTTTGAGGGTGTAGTCTAGTGTACCCGGTTTTGCAGTGTGTGCACTCGGGTGTGTACTCAATAATGGTTATTATGCATAAAAGAAATTGCTTAATGGAAATAAGTAGCAATTAGTTACATAATGTGGTGTTCTGGGGATGCTTTTACTACTGTTACCAGATTGATGCAATGAATGATTTAAACTTCAGACACACTGAAGTCAATATTGTATTTAAAAATTTAATATGTCAGTCATTAATGGTAAGGTCACTTTTTAGAGGTCCTATTTGTATTCCCATGGATGGGATAAATGGATGGAGGCTGGCCTGGCCTTCAATCCCAAGGAGTCAGTATAGGATGGGTTGGGAATGTGACAAAAAAATCCACTTTTCTTACTAATGAAAAAAAAAATCTTTATGAGTGTTACATCTCAGAGACATAACATAATGCCATTAATGGTTAAGATGTGAGCATCCCAATGGTTTCTGAAAAAACTTGTAAGGGAAGTTTATTATCAAAGTGGTCACAGCCAGAATAGAGGCTCTCTTTCTCTGTGTTGTTGATCCCTATTTAAGTCCCTTTTGCTTATTGTAACTGTCACCATAAATTATATCACTAGTTATTTACTGCATTGAAGGCTTACAATTTATAATATTTATGACAGTGCATTTCAAAAATTCATGATCTGATGTACAGGGTGGTCATACTGTGCTTCCTGTCTCTGAAGCTTACTACTTTTAAAAATGCACAATATTGACTTTGCTTTATATGGTCCATTATAACATCTAAATAGAATAACTGTTCAGCCAGTCATGCAAAACACATTTAACAATATTTCTAAGTCTATAGATTTACTATGTATTGCATTTTGAGAGATCTCAACAAGGAAAGATGGTTGATGATTTGATATCATTGTTACATAATCATATTTTCAAACATGTATTAGAACATTTCGTGCGTTTTTATATGTTGTAAATCATTTTTTAAATGACACAAATTAAGGCGTTGATCAAAGAATCTATCAATATGTTTGTTGTTTTTTTCACGCGTCAGTAGGTGCTTTTATTTTTGGAAAAGGGACAGACTTCCGGAAGAGATCTCAACTTCCGGAAAGATTGTGTTTCGATAAATAATTCACCTTCCTGGTTTGAAGGCTACCTTGTCAGGTAACTCATATCCATTGAATGAAATGAATGTAGCAGATGACTGTACAGTACGCTATCTAGACAACGTTATACCTCGGTGTCGTCGTGAAGCCTTTTGTCTTCCTGCTAGCAGGTTAATTCAAAAGCAGTGTAGCCTGCTCGACTGGTTAGCGTGAGCTCGGCGCTAGCTCAAAGGTAGTCAACGTTAGCAAGATGATATATGTGCGATCCGTGACCTGGCTGCTAACCTAAAAACGTATCCGTGCTTGTTTTGATGCATTTGCTTGCTGTGAGGCGAACCGAACCGTAAAACGTAGGATAAAATTAGGGTAAGTCGTCAGTATTTTGCGGTTGTTTACATTTTGTACTCCATGTTCCGTCTGTGCTAATCAACATCCGTCTGCCAGGAAATGCTAAGCTTAAACTTGGTTAAACGTTTTGTTTGTGATGTCAGCCTCAGCGCTGTATCAAACACCAGCCTACTGTCTTATATCGGGATTATTTCACTACTACGATATTCCTCCGATAATTGTAGCTGGTAATACATCTACCCAAGTTTATCCGCTCCTTTGTTCTCTTGTTGTGAATGTGTGATCGATTAAACAGATTTCACGAGAACCAGATTAATCACCAGCCATTTTAAATCAAAGAATACATGATTGGGTACGTGTTTACTAAAAACTAGACGGCAAATAATTTTAAATGATAATCGTCGCATTAAATGCAAATTATGGATCTGCGGTAACTGCAATAACAATATCCTCTCAATGTCAGATGTAAGGCTATGAGGATTGTATGTACTGTACGTGTGCTGCATCCATCCATCTATGTACATCTCTGTATTTGGGGCACCTTATTGCCTGTGATGCACGATTATGAAATATTGAGTGCGATCTGCTGATTGGGGCTGATACTGATTCACTAACCGTTAATGATGCCCTTGCAATTGAAAAATATATTTCTCCAATGGCAAAAGCTTTGTTAGAGTTCTGTATTAAAAAATAGAATAATTAATGCTAACTTTATTTGTATAGCAAGAACAAAGGAAGATTGAAAACAGCCAACAACACAAGTTACAAATCAAGCATCATAAAAGGCACACAAAAATGTCATTAGAAAATTAAACATAAATTTTAAACAGGCATTATTGTTAATTATAGATGTATTTGTTGTATGTAGACATATGAAATTAAAACCCTTTTGATAACCACGATGATACTCTTTCAGAACCAGATGTCATGTGAAATTACTATTCCTAGCTTTTGTATAAAGGCTCTACATTATTGGAACTATTGCATTATCAATAATGACTTTCTCAATTGTAGCATATTTACAATAATGTGGGCATATCTACAATATTTATTCCATCTTTTCCCTTTTTGCATTGCCATGCACTCACAACAATCTGTACAATAAGAACCAACCTGACCTGTGTATAGATTGTTTTTGTTTTCTACCTATAATAGCGATTACGTTTATATTTGGTTGTCTATGTTTAGCACGATGTCTATATTTGTGTCTTCCCGGCAACGTGCTCTCTGCAGTGCAGAGCGTATCGAGAGCTACCAAGAAGTGGAGTCACATTTCTTGTATATGTCAACATATTTGGCCAGTAAAAGTTAACTGTGATTCTGGTTCCTCAGGAGGAAAGTGAACCATCTGTCCCATCTGAAGCTCAATACAGAGACTGTGAGTGGGTCATCAGGCAGTCTCCCTATGTCAGGCCGAAACGGGTCTGCAAGTGATGCAGACTGCCGGATCTCTGAGGACTGCCGTGTCCCAGATGTTGAGCTGATGGAGCTTGGGCCACTGCTAGAGGAGGGAGGGGGGCGACCAGCAGCATCTAAAGGCTCCCACGTAGAGGTAGGACTTGTTTTCAGACGATTTAAAGGGAAAAGTTGTTCTAGCTTCGTAGCTTCAGAGTTCTCTTGTGATCTCTCTAAAGGGAGCTGCGATGCTTGCTGACGAGGAAGAGGAGGATGATGAGGTGGGAGAGGTCCTGACCTTACCACTTCAGGCCCACCATGCCATGGAGAAGATGGAGGAGTTTGTACACAAGGTAAAATGTCTTCTCAGGTTGATAAACACAAAGCTTGTATAGATTTTGAGCACCATTGCGGCTGCACTGCCAGGCAAGTCTTTTAACTTTTGCAGGAAGTGAAACAAACCTGTGCCTGCGGTTGGTGCGAAGCTCATGTCATCCAGTCTGGCTTCACTTCCCCCTTCAATCCAGCTTTAGTCTAAATAAATGAACACAAGTTTTTATAAAAACAAGTACTGGCACACTTACTATAAATATAGCAGTAACGTCTGGTTCTATGAATAGGGAATTCATCTTATCTCAATCAGACAAATTTGATCGAGATTGCAAAATTTCGGTTGGTCAACATCAAATGTTACATAATAGGTTGGTTTCAAGACTCTTGTGTTAACCAGCATGAATATTTCATCACCCTGAAACTCAACTCCCTGTTCATCTCAGCAATGTTCAGCAGGTCTAGTAGGGTTTTGTGGACTAGCAGTGGGGTAATGCGAATACAGTTGCAGATCTGGGTTAACAGCTACAACCAGGGATTAACCTGTGACTGCTGTGTAGTTCAAGTGAGTCATATGCAAGTGGTTTTTTTTTGTTTTGTTTTTTTATGCTACATCAGACATGGGACCTGTGTGTTGTGTAAGTGCCAAGCAAGTCACCATGGGAGACAAGTGTAGGCTAAGGGCCTGTGTGTTTTTTCTGAGTGCCAGCTTCTTTTTTTGACTGTAGTTTTACTTGTTTGCTGGTGTAGTCAACTTTCTGTTAAAGTAGGGTTAAGTCAGTGCCTTAGCTATTTTCCTCACAGGCCTTCAGTTTGACAGCCATACAACAGTTTGAAATGTTTATGTCCTTGAGTGAAACCTTTCCTTGTTTTTCAGGTTTGGGAGGGGCGCTGGAGGGTCATCCCCTTTCATGTCCTGCCAGAGTGGCTTAAGGACAACGATTACCTCCTGCATGGACATCGGCCCCCTATGCCGTCTTTCCGGGCCTGTTTTGGAAGCATCTTCAGAATTCACACTGAGACAGGAAACATCTGGACCCACCTGTTAGGTGAGAGCAGCCTTGCGTAACATTAACATAGCACTTCTAGAAGTTGTTGGATACATCGGGTCAGCAGATGCTAATTTTGTTTACAGTGTCTGGATAGCTGTGGTCTCTTGTCTTGTCAGCTGTAAGTAAAACTATTTTCTCCCTCAGGGCTGATCTTATTCATTTGTCTGGGCACGTTAACCATGCTGAGGCCCAACATGTATTTTATGGCCCCGCTGCAAGAGAAGGTGGTGTTCGGGATGTTCTTCCTGGGAGCTGTGCTCTGCCTCAGCTTCTCCTGGCTTTTTCATACCGTCTACTGTCACTCTGAGAAAGTGTCTCGCACCTTCTCCAAGTAAGGCCTCACACCATCACACACTTTTTCTCGCAAACTTGCCAAGGAATCATTTGTAACTGCCAAAGTCTTTTCCCTTTTTAGACTTACTGCTCTTGGAGCAGGCAGGTTTTTAATTTCAGGCATCAATATGTGTCTTTATCAAGGATGTGAAGCTCCAGCTTGCCATCTAGAGTTCATTGCGATTAATGAGGAATTACCCCCTGGTCATCATTCAGGGTGTTATGGTCCATAGTTCAGCCAAAACGAACTCCAGATATATAAATTCACTTATATTCCGATCTGTATTAGTAAATTTGATATATTTCATGAATTTACAGTGTTGTTCTTGGTAAATGAGGTGTTTCACTCTCTTCAAAGTTCAGACTCTTGACTTTTTAATTTCTTTCAGAAATGTTTCTGGCCCTCATGTACAATTGCTACCATCATCAAAAAGACAAATGACCGTTTATTAAAAACAGAGAATCTTGTATGTCGTCCATTAACCTCAAGGGGTTTGTGGTTTGACCCCTAGCCCCTCCTGTCAAGTTAGTTGTATTTATATAGCCCAAAATCTCAAATCACAGTGCCTATGGGGGCTTCACAATTTTTCAATCCATCTTCAGTGCTGGCAGGTCCAGGAGTAGCAGTTCAAGGTTCAGTTTCATGCTCCAGTAGGCTTTCCATAAATTGTGTTTCCACCAAGCAGTCCAATTCAGTTCAGATATGTATGTATGTATGTATGTATGTATGTATTTATTTATTCATGATGGTATTTTTTGAAACATTGTGAATGCTACCAATAGAACAACTCCATGATGTCCCAGTTTTTGCTACTCCTCTGTTGAGGTTCCAGTGTGGAGACATTACTTAAAGGTGGAGTGAAAACACCATTCTCATCTCATCGTCTGTGCTCTGCTGTAGGATTCCCCTCCACATTCCACCAAACACTTTCAGTGTAGTGACTTTTGAAACCTGTAACAAACTGTGAAGTGAACTGGATTGGTTGGGGGAAAGACAGCTTGTCAAATTTCCTTGAGCAAGAAATTCAACCCTGAACTGCTCCCGCTGACCCTCCCAACACTTTGCTTTACAGCTCTGCCATTATTGTGGGTGTAAGTGAGGCATTGTGAAGTGCTTTATACTGATCTGTGGTTAAAGCTGCTAGATGTGCATTTATTTGGGCAGACTGCTGTAGCATCAAGGTCATTCAGGCCGATTGATCATTTATTGAAAGGACAACCTCAAAAATACTTAAAGACTTTTTCTATTGTGTTAGATGAAAAGTCAGTATAGAAATTAAACAACTATGATTTTACAGTGATGTTGCCTCTTCCTGTGGAAATTTCAATAATCCAAAAATCACAGTATGGTTGTTGAACATAGATGTCTCTGTGTCACCCCCTCTCTCCAGGCTTGACTACTCGGGCATTGCCCTCCTGATCATGGGCTCCTTCGTGCCCTGGTTGTACTACTCCTTCTATTGTTCCCCTCAGCCTCGACTTATCTACCTCACCATTGTTTGTGTCCTCGGCATTGCTGCCATCATAGTGGCCCAGTGGGACCGCTTCTCCACACCTCGTCATAGACCTACTAGAGCAGGTACTTATCAGTTTAGGATAATGTGCTTGTTTTTAAATACACTGTTTGTAACTTTTGCAGCTGTCATCTTTGGGTTATAATCGTAGTTTAAGCACACAGCTGTCACTGTTAATGGTTTTACTGAGTGGAAACCTTGCAAAACAAAACACTAAATGCATAGAAAACACTGCTGTCCAATTCTTTCTCTTAGGTGTGTTCATGGGTCTTGGATTAAGTGGCATTGTCCCCACCATGCACTTCACCATCGAGGAGGGCTTCGTTAAGGCCACCACAGTCGGCCAGATGGGTTGGTTCTACCTGATGGGTGCCATGTATATCACTGGTGCCGGTCTGTATGCAGCCAGGATCCCTGAGCGCTATTTTCCTGGCAAGTGTGACATCTGGGTAAGTATTTGATGCGTTCACATTACATTATACATTATATAACTAGGAAAGTCAGGAGATTAGTTGCACAAATAATTTTGGACGTGAAGACTGAAAATGATAATACACTGCCATTTAATCTGCCATTTTCCATAGTGAAGAAAATATCTGTTTTAATTTAACGGAAAAGTTCTCACATGGTACACATTGTCAATACCCAAGCAGGAGGAACTTTTCAACTAAAACTGAAACTGCACCTCTCTTTCCCTCCTTCTAGTTCCATTCTCATCAGATCTTTCATGTCCTGGTCGTGGCTGCAGCGTTCATCCATTTCTACGGGGTTTCCAACCTGCAGGAGTTCCGTTACGGCCTCGAGGGAGGATGCACAGATGACTCTCTACTCTGAGGGGCCTAACTGTGACTTACTCATACTTTTCTTTATAGCCTCCCAAACACACACATATACATACACACACACACGCACACACATACGTAAAATGCTGCTGGAATTCAATATATAGTCACTTATTGCTCCTTCTGTACTTCTGATTTGCGAACATCTTGTTTGGATTTGGTGGTCTTTCTGTTTGGCTCTTTTTTTGCTCCAATAAAGTAGCATTAACTAGCCATTGAACTACAGAGGGAATCTTCAACAGGCACTACTTCTTCAATACTTATGAAGCTTGAATTTTTGCATTTTTAAGTAAGATCAAAATAAGATTTTGACCAAAATCTTGTATTTCTTAGAAGCTCATTAGTACCCCCAACCTCTCCATAGTCTGTGACCATTGCACAAAGGGTACAGCGTGTATTATTTGTGCTGTAGCAGAGGGCACATACTGTAAACCATTCCTTTCCTCCCTACAAGTCCCCATGCTGATTAGAGGATGAATGTACTGTCCTCAAAGGAGTAAGGTGTAGAGCAGATTTGTATCAGGATGATGAAAGTATGCACATATAGTGTGTATAGGTGTCACCAGATGTTTTTTAACTCTGCTGACACTGATTGCAAAGCTGTCTGTTAAAATTCGGAGGACCACCACAAACCCACCCATGTCTGCTCTGCAATAAAACATGAACTGTACTCTCAAGGCCCAGTGAATACTCTAAAATCCCATTGAAACAAAATAAAATACATTATTATGAAAGGAACAAGTAGCTTGAATACCGTAAGAATGATCTATAGATGTGTCTGAGTAACACAAGCTATAATCCTAACCAGAAATTCTTCCCCAAATAAATGGGTTTGATATTTTGGCAAACTGAATTTCTCAGTTTATTTGAACTTTTTGCTGACGTTCCTTGGCATTTTGATGCATTGTTTTTAGTGACAAAAGTTCCAAACAAATGATTTCCAAATTACTGAATGTTACAAAAAAAGCTGTCACCGTGCAAAACAAATACAAGCTCAGTTCACGTTAGACTTAAGATGCTTCAAATTTTGAAGTGAAATGAACTCCCCTACCATCACTTTTCAGTCAGACAACACGTCATTGATTAATTTCTAGAGTTCCTGGGCTACGCACAATGTACAGATCTGATTAGGTCAAATTGTGTTTTTGTCAGCTAGAGATTTTTCTTTTGTGCTAGATTTCAGATGCAATGAGAGGTGTAAATATCAATGCACCTTAGTGTATACTATTAAATTTAAAACTTTAAATCACCATACGGGATTTAAAATGTGTTATGTATGATTGATATAAACTTTTAGTATTCCTGTGCCTTAGGCCAATGGAAATGTTTTTAAATGAAACGGCCTATCTTGACAGTCAAGGGAGCTTCGGGGATTTCCAGATGTTGACTTTTCTTGTTTTCCTTGCCACATATACAATCGAATCATTATTAAACTTACAACTCCATTGATAGGTTGTATCAACTGCTGTTTAAGACTCCTTTTTCTAGATCAACTTATTTGAGCTTTATTACAAAGACTAAAACAATGTGTATTCTTGACTTTGTGTAATGTCCTGTGTAGAAAGTGATAAATCATACATTTCACTGAAATGTAAACATTAAATATTTATTAATGGTAATCTTGGAAAATTATTGGAATAAATTTTTTTCCACCTGTACAATTATAGTGTCTTATTTTGTTAAATGCATGTTAATGGTTCTGGCATTATAAGAGGCTGCTGACAGCGATATACACTCACAAGAGTTAATATAGTCCTTAAAATGTAAGCATATGACATTTGCAGATGTCACATCAGCAGTAAGTAACTGAGGACAGCAGGAATCATGGTCAACTGGTTATCACTTGTCTTCATACAGAATTGACACAGATTCAAATGTGGAAATCAACAGCATGTTTTAACCATATAAACCTCGACTAATCAATGCTTCATCATTTCCCTCATCTGCTGTAATTAGCTGCTGGTTGGAGATCACTGCGAGCAGGAATATGATACATAATATAATTGTATCAAAATGGAAGATTATCTAGACTATGAATAAAACATAATTAGAAAGCACATGCTGTGCATCCTGGTCTACATTTGCATCAAACATGCCCTGTAGCCAAGTCTTATAAACATTAGGGCTTTGGACAAATGTGAATTGTGCACAATATAAAGTGAAACCGACTCGTGATCTCGATGCTTACTTGTTTTATATTTTATTTTAAAAATTCACAGATGTCAACTGTCACCCAATGCAAAAAGATACAAAAATGCAATATATGACATAAACTGCAGAAGGTCTACACAAATCATAAATAATAAATCCAAACAATTGCTTCTAAGTACTGTAGAACAGCCTGAACATACTTATGCTTTTTTCCAGCAGACACAGACTCTTCTTTATTGGTGGGCTGCTCTTGTTTTGTTGAATTACTTAATAAGAATGCTTGATTTGGGGCATTTCTAATTGGATTGTTATCAGTAAAACACCTCATTAAAGTCTGAATGTGAAATCTGACCTTTGCATCTGTTTAACACTCATAAATATAATTTTGCATCACTCCATGGCCTTTTCACCCCTTTTGTATTGCTCCCTGAGAAAATAGTGATTTTGATATTCCAACAGTTTTGACAGTTAGATACGTATTTTTAATGATTTATGTTTTGTAATATAACAGAATAATAATCGCCATCAATGTTTAGGGTAGAAGATAAGCCTGCATTGTATTTTATATGTCGAAACAAGACCTGGAGAACAAAAAGGGGACAAGAATGTTTTTCCTAGGGTGGCTTAGTCATGACCCGCCTACTCTACTTGTGATTGGCTTGTACTCGACTACGATTGGTTAGGTTTTGGTTGATTGTGTCAGTTAGCCAATCAGAGGCAGAGTGGGCGGGACATGCCTTCGCCGTCCTGTGAAACAATAACAGGGTTCCCTTTGACACGAGTTGCAAGATTGACACAGACACTATCAGGATGAACTGTCAACTATGGATGAATACAAATGTCCGAATCAGTTGGACTTTACCCGGCCATCTCAAACGGACTCTACTCTGCCAGCTCCCAGGTACACTGTCCGCTTAACACCCGACTGAGCCGGCGTGTGAGTGGAGCAGCTCCGGATAATTCCCAGCTAGCAAGTGATGGTGCTGGTGACGTTTCTATCATGTGAGTGGTGGTGGGGGAAAAACACAAGTGAGCCTATTTTACGCGACGAGGCCAACGAAAATGTCGACCAACTGGAGAGACGACGAGATTCGTGAACTTCTGTCGGTCAGAGCCGACGCCGGAATTGTCAGACAGATTCACGGGACAGCCCGAGACTCGGTCGTGTACGACCAGATCACGAAGCGCCTACATGAACGCGGGGTATTCCGAGCAAAGGCGCAGGTGAACAACAAACTCAAAGCCCTGAAGAGACAGTACCACCAGCTCGTTGAACAGAGTGGGAACGAGCGGCCGACATGGTGCTATTTCAGCTTGTGTGAGGCCGTCTGGGGGAACCCGGTGGCAGTGGTAGGGAGCATGGAGACCGACTCCACCTCGAGGAGCCCGGAGACGCCCTACAGCGACACCGAGGAGAAGCCTCGAGTGTACGAGACTGACGTGTCGATCAACGACTCAGGTGAGCTCAGAAGTACTCGGTTGAGTAGTAGCTGTGTCCGAATACTCTTTTACAAGTAGAAGCAAATATATATATATATATATATATATATATATATATATATATATATATATATATATATATAATATATATATATATATATAATATATATATATAATATATGTATATATATATGTATATATGTATGTATATATATATATATATATATATATATATATATATATATATATATATATATATATGTATATGTATATATGTTCATTATTTAAGTGTTGAAGCGCGTAGAGATGATTTTACTTAGTGTAGTTCAGCCGCTGGAAAGCTTGCAATGTTGTAAAAAGTACCTAAAATAAGTCAAACTTCAGTAAAAGTAAAAGATATTGTGTTAAAATATCACTTTGGCAAGTACTGTGCAAGTACCGTAAATATACTTATATTATCACTTTTTAAAGCTCAGTATTATTCATGTAGCCTGACTTTGTGTAACTGCTGCTAAACAACTTGTTGCTGTTGTTAGAGACATCCAGTCGTCCTCCACCCAAGAAGAAGAAGAGGGGCAGGAACCAGACACACACTGAAAGTTTTTCTGCAGAGATGAGGGACTTGATCAATGAGATGGACAATAATGAAACAGCTCATCCTTCACCCTCAAGATCTTCTTGCACCTCAGATCAGAAGAAGAGACGCACCATAGATGATGCCATTCTTACAAGATTGGATCACCTGGATGATGAGAGACAGAAATTTAGGCGGCAGGACAATGAAGACTTTCGGTTTGCTGCAGTGATTGTGGACATGCTGGCTAATATCAAGCCCAAGCACAAATCAGAAGTAAAATTTAAAATTTATCAGATGCTATATGAGGCAGGCAGGGACTTCCCGAAAGAATCATGAAAGAGCACTGATTTTTTTAGATTGAATACATTGTTTTACTTGTTCACATTTATTTTATAACACATGTCAACAGCACACAAAATACTGTAAATAAATGTTTTTTGTATATTCAGTATGTGTGGGTGTCTGTATGGTTTGTTTTCACTAAACATACATCAGCAGTCTTTTGCCAGGACACAGGTAGATGTATGAGTTTGTTTTGGACTGGCCTTGCAGCCCATAATTCCCTCCTTAGAGTCATCCTGTCCCTGGCAATCAGTCTGTTCCATTCACCTAACATAACTTCGACTGGTGCTGCTATCCTAACCATTACAACCAAGACCTAAATTTAAAAAAAAAGAAAGAAAAAGAATTTATGTCAATGTATGATTAAGAAATCACCTGGATAGGCTGCAGTTGGAATGATGAATTTCCCAGATGTAAAAAAGTTGATAATGTAATGGTAGGGGTCACTCTGCATACAGTTCAAACTTTTTAAGTGCAGTTTGCTAGTAATACTTATATTAATGGAGGACCTTTACTTTATTAGAGTAGAGTATTTTTTTACATACAGGCATAACATCTAAAACATGCAGTGACAGGTAAAACTTCTGAGAATGTTTTTCGACAATTTCTTAACCCAATTGTATGTCTAGACCACCATCAAGTGTAAACTTTGTATTGCCAAAATTCACAATACTGTATAACTCTTACCATTTCAAAAAGCTTAGTCGCTGTTATGTTGGAGCCAACTACACTACCGTATAGTGTGGTTATTAAATATCTTTTCAAAGCTTTTAATTTCTAATTAGAGTGTTACACTCAAAGTACCTGTCTTATCTATACTCCGGAACCAAGTGACAGCCGTATGTTTCTGAACGGAAGCTTTTAGAGGCTGGAAAACGTCATTACCAACTAGTATGCTAGCCTAGCTTCATCTAGCCTGTCTGTCTAACGATTTTATAGTAGTAATTCAACCTGTTTTTTACTTCAACGTTTAGGTACGTGTTCTTGTATTGTATTCAAATGTATATATGTATTTTTGATGACTGTGTAATGTGATTATTTATTATTTTCTGTCAGGTGAAACCAGTGTTAGCATTGATGTTAGCATACATGTATTGGGCAGGGCTTACAATTAGAGTCACAGTCTTAACGTTCATTGTGGCTAATTTTGATAAACATTTTTCAGACCATGGTTCGACGTAAATATTGCTATAATTTGTATCTAATAGATGATAAAAATGTAAACATTATCGAGTTTCTTTGTCATGGACTTCCGCACTACAAAGGTTCCGACGGTTCGTTATTCCAGCGCACTCGCTCTGTGTGTGTCCGTCTTTCTGCTCGACATCACTGTAATGTAACATAAGTTAGGTTTACGGTTAATAACTGTGCCTTGGTTTACTTCGGTTTGACTGGTTAAAGATCTGTTGGCCCAAGCTTTACATGCACGTATATCAGCTCTAATTTTCTGTTCGTCAGGTTTAGAGATGGAAAACAATCAACTGTCCAAAGAAAGCACGAACCGGTCCGACCTGGTTTCTGACGACGGCAAGAACAGCAAGTCTGTCGTGTGTCAACGCTGCGGATCCAAGGTGCTCTGCCCAGGGATGGCTGTGTTTGCAGAGAAAGAGGTATGATGTATGGCGTGAGGCAGTGGGCTCGTGTCAATGGGCTTTTGGGATACGACAGTTTCATCCTAGTTGCTCTGCAGTATAATGAAACCAGTGTTACAATGCAAATGTACAAATTTCTCAAGTGCAGTACAAGTTTAAGCGACAGAACTCGAGTAGTTTTACATTTTTATGTTTATACTCCACTATTAATGGTAGGAAAAATATTACTTTTACTCCTCAAGATTTATTTGCCAGCTGTGGTTACTACGAGCCCCCATTGCATTACTGATTCTGAGTTCCTTCACAAGTGTTTGTTATGATATCTAAGGCTGTTTTTTTTTTTTTTCTCCCACCAGCTGTTCCTACCATCCATGCGTAAAAAGAGCGGTCTCAGCAGCACGGAGGGCTCAGTGGATGGAGACACTCTGACCGCCCACTGGTTTGTGGATGACATGTACACTTTTGAGAATGTGGGCTTCACTAAGGACGTTGGGAATATCAAGTATCTCATCTGTGCAGATTGTGAGATTGGACCAATTGGCTGGCACTGTTTGGATGACAAGAAAAGTTTCTATGTCGCAGTGGAAAGGGTGAATCATGCATAATCTAAATGCATATGTGAGCCCACAAGAACTTTAAAAAAAGAAAAAAAAAACCTGTCCGAAGGCTATGCATCTTTTCATGGATTTACACTCAGAGTTGACCACCACCTTATCCGTCGCACACACTTACATATACTGTACTGATATGTGTACATTGTTCGTGATAACAGGACTGTGTCGCTTTCATTCTCCCGTATCACACTGACAAAAGTATTCCCATCCTGTTCTAATAAAGATGTTTTTGGGGAAGCTGATCTTGAGTGCCATCCTGCAGCTGTTTCCTGAATAATGTGATGAAATTTCCTCCATGTCAAACTGCATTCCAAGTTACATTCTTTTTCTTGTTACTTTTAGTGTCCACGAAGTATGCATTTTACTTGGATGTACAACATTTCGCCTTGAATTTTGACCCTTACAGATTGATTTCAATCCATAGCGAGACATGAGAGGCACAACTTTTAAGATGTGACTTGGAACTATACAATGAGCTGTCACCTCTCTGTGGCTCAGTCGTACAGTTGTAGTCTCACAGTATGGATATTTAAGCCCAGCCACAGTGTTTTTTAGGCTACTCAAATATCAGTTGCTGTCAGGTTAAAGTTCTGTTCTGATGTAAATTATGTGTGAAGTCCATCCTAACACAAGTTAGTGCTTTTAACTTATATATAAAATATTTGAGTAGTTGATCAGATTAACTGCTTTATAGTAAATGATTTTTTTTATAATTTTTTTGTTAATCTCTAAAATCAATTGTTGTGTAAATGTAAAGGTTTTTACTATTTTTCTTCGTTGTTTTTTTAAAAATCATTTTTAATTAAAAATAAATATATTCAGCCAAGAGCACTCTGAAGATCTTGTGATGGTAGAGACAATTCTCATTCTCAACTTAAACGATTCTCTGAAAACATAAACAAATCATACACATAGTTGTTTGTTGCAACCCTAAAACCTTAATCACTATTGAGAAAAAGCAGTTCCCCATTTGTGTGGGTGTGCCCAGATACAGGAAGTGCATACCTTATTATTTACATTGAGCATCACAGCCTGAAGATAATGACTGAAGAAATACTCCTTGTGAATAAAGGGAAGGAGGAAGGTTGTAATTTGGGTAATCCGGCCATTTCAAAACCTCCACACATTCATCATGTTAAGGTGAAGGTCTACTTTTTGCCACTAGATGTCGTAATGTCAGTATTTGACACATTTATTATTTGTAATGTGTTCATTGTCAGTGTATAAGTGCTGTGCACCTGTTTACCCAAGTTCTGCTGCCGCCCTGCAGCTGAGCCCCACCAAATCAGTGTCAGTGTTGGTTCTGGATGACTACGCTGTGACTGACGGTGCTGTTTGCTTCCCTTGTGAGTTCTTAAGAATAACAGCCATTATGGATTTAAAGTACCGTAAGAATACTTTTTTTTTTTTTTAAAGACATTAGAAACTAAATGTTGAATTACAGCAGTTGTATGAACGTGCATCATTAAAAGGATTATAGTGAGACTGTGCTATTTGATTGCTATGCTATGCATTATTTAGGTTCCACAGTAACACTTTTACAGTAATCTTGAGTACTTTTATATATGTGCAGCTGATTTTGAGAGACACCTGTGATGTGCGACCGTTAAAGTGCACTGTTCAAAATCCACCAACGGGAAGTTCAGATGAAACAGAGACCACTAACATTCAAATAAGTCTCACACACAGAGTGACACAGATAACTTGATATATCATACTCATGTAACTGAAGACATCTTTGAGATTTCACTGAACTTGCTAACTCTCACTTCAGTCAACTTTATTCATCATTTATTTCCCAAAGTCACACATTTGCTTCAAAGTGCTTTATAATCTGTTTAACTCATATATTAGAAGGGGTCAGGTCTCAGTCAAAATGGAAGCTCTCCCTACCAGTTAATATGTGATGTATATAACTTGTGAATAGGATTTAGATTCTTGTCATAATTCCATACATAGAAGTGGTTTAAGATTATGTGATTCGTTATGTATCAGTGACAATATTAACTTACATTACTTACATTATCTGATGTCATTAGCCAAAATAGACAGATGCCAATAGATATTACACAACCACAACTTTAACAACTAAAGCTGCAAAAACAACAGTAATATACACTATAGAATCCTGTACATCTAAACATTTGTGGCACAAACGAACCTTAATAAAAATGTTAATTTGTGTGCGTTTTTTAAATAGTATAATTTTTCCATACAGTCCATACTATTATATAAACTACACGATTAAACAGTCAAAAACAACACGATTCAACGATTAAAACAATTGGACATTTTCAAAATGTAGTACTAATTACTGAATGATTATGTTAGATTTAATGCTAGGGGCGTTAGGGAGTTAGTGTAAAACAAAATACCTAATTAATGTTTATTATTAAAACATAAACAGCTGAACTATCAACATATGACTGCAGTCTCTACCAATCAACGAGCTCCTCTAGACCATTTAAAAACGAAGTGCCGGTCAACGCGCAACGATCTCGTGGGTGTGTTCGATTAGAAAACCCAACGTACCGTCCATTACGGCTATTCTTTCCGTTAAGCCGGGCGGGGCAGAGAAGAGCTTTATCTCTTGATTTGTAAACAGGCTGATCTCTGTACACCAGCTCGCTACGACGGTGGCCAAATCAAACTCGCCTAACAAGGGGGGCGATCATCTGTGAGGAAACCAGGGAATCAATAAACTAAATAATTCGTAACTAAAGAGTATCACGCTCACAAAAGTGTGGAGCATGTGAAAGAAAACTCTAGTGTAGTTGATCCAAGGCGGCATTAAAGTGTATTTAAAAGACGTTTAAGTCGTTTTCTCTATGCAAACACGGTCCTTTAAGCAGATAACTCATCTAAATTGATACTAATACGCGCTTCACGAGCTGTACCGGTTTAGTTACAAGCAGGCAATATTAACGTGTGAAAGAAAACCTCAGTTGTGAGATACAGCCACACAAATGGCTGTAGCCTAAATAATCCATGTGTGTCTACTTTCCGAGGCGGAGGTGCACGGTCCCTGGCTGTCACCCTCTCGTCTCCCAACTAGATAATTCGTCTTTGAGTTCAATGAGTGGAGAGTGGACATGAACTGATAGACAGAAATCCATAGCGAGCATATTTGGCGTGAGGAAGCACCTTCAGATATATTTCAGCTGCAGTCATAACGAAGATGCAACGATGACTCAACCTCAGCTGAATGAGTTCATTCCCCCTCCGGAGTGCCCTGTTTTTGAGCCCAGCTGGGAGGAATTTGCCGACCCTTTTGCGTACATCAACAAAATCCGACCCATTGCAGAGAAAACTGGGATCTGCAAGATCCGACCGCCGCCTGTGAGTATTTCTACTTGTATCTTATTCATTTATGTTTACGTGTATTCGAGGTTATTCTGCGTGCAGCGCTGGCCCCAAGCTGCTCTTGATAATTTAGCAGGCAAAGTTGTGTTTTTAGACAGGTTTCAACATGGCGGATTGCGGCTCCTGAGTTGAATTGTCAGCTAGCCTGAGCTCGGAGTGTGTTGTGTTTAGCTTACAACGATAGTGAGGCACTCTCAGACTGCCAGGGGGGAGAGCAAAATCTGTGTCCTGGTGAAGTTTTTAACCACCACACGGACAGATGTGTGTTTTCTCCCAACGGTCAGCCTGCAGGGCACGATTTCTAAAAATAATTCAAACGCTGAAGTTTGCCTGTATGCAAATAAAATGGAAAGTGTTTACGTTAGCGCAGAATGAAACGCTTCCTGGACTGGGCGCACGGAAATGGCTCTCCAAGATTCAAACTAGTGAATTGACCACTTATTTTTTTCAAACACTTGGATGAATGTATAGGCTAACTTTTTTTTCCGGATTTGTCCAGCTAACGTGAATCGGGCCCGTTTGTTTTAAAGCTGCAGTGTTCTGACATCTAACGCTGGGAAACGTTACGTACGTGCTCGGTGACCAACTGTTTATGGAGAGAAGGGTCGCTTTAACACCGAGCTGCACGGACACTCAGCTTTTTACACACTTCTGTCATGTTTACGCCTAAAACCCACTTTTGTGCCGTCGTTAACAAATTGTTAACAACGTTGGTTTGTTAGCTAAGTGTTTTACACTTGCTGTGTAGCGTTTATATCGTTATAATGACTCTCGGACGTCTTACATAATATTCTCTTTTTTCTAATTGGATGATTATTCTTCCATAATCCACACCTCCACAAGAGAGAAGAAGTCTTCCAGGATGGAAATGAGATGAAATATTTAGATTTTCTCCTCCAACATGATTACCTAATTTCTGATATTTTATGATGGGAGAGGCCAAGATACCTTTTTTTTTTTATTCAAGGGTGTGCCCAGGCTTACACGCAAATTAGATAAAGGGCAGCTTGAATAAATGATAATATCATGACTGGTCTTTCTTGCAGTCTTCAGTGTGTCAGTTTAAAAAGCAATAAGGTCCTGGATGGAAATTGTTTTCTCTGATCTGTATGATGGATAACATTTTTAGTAGAAATAAGGAAGCTGTAAAAGCACTTTTTTTTTTTTTTTTTGGCTTAACAAGGCGGAGAGAGCTGAATGGGCTGAGAAATAATCGGAAAAAAAAAGGCTGGGTGGGGGGCTGCCTGTCCAAAAAAGCTACATTTAAAGGGCATGGCTGAAAATGCCCAGCTCATGTAAACAATGGAGGACAGTGCTGATCTGTCCTCGCATGGCATCGAACAAGGAACTGATGGCCGTCCTGTTGACTGAACTGTCGTCTAAAATGCATATCTTAAGAGATTTTTATCATTTAGAAATACTTGAGTGGCACAGCTCTGCTCTCCAGGCTGAATAGCTTCAAGATCTCACTGCATGTCGTTCATATTTACTGCCATCTTTATGACTACCATTTAAAATATAGGGTAGTTCTTTTTTAAACTGAAGGATATGGTGGTCTTAAGTTAAAAAACAATGCCCACCTTTATTGTATATTGTGGTATGTAATATAAAACTGACTAATGTGATGTTGTTTTTTTTGTTTTGTTTTTTAAGTCTTAACGCCTCCATTTGTCTAGCACTGTGTTAGCACCATTGTGTGCAGTCCTGTGACATGCACAGTTTCCTATTAACATTCAGATCAAAATTTGGCCCCAGGGTGTTGTGTGGGCCAAACAAACCAGCAAATACACTGAAATCTTTCGGCAATGTGAATCTGAGCTCTTGAGAGTGTATGCCTACGTAGGCAAATCTCTAAGTTTTAACACTGGCTTTGTGTGTTTGCATAAGAAGACAGAACTGGGCATCCTGGAGGCTTAAATGACGAAGGTGCACAGTGTGTACATCCTACGTTTTTTTGTTTTTTGTTTTTTTTGGATAAGGTTTGCCCTGATGTCTCCTTTTCTATGTCTTTTGAAATGAAAAGTTATTTTAGATATCGCACTAACACCTGTTTTTGGATCAGGGTGCACAGTCAGTATTTTCTCCATGGTTTAACACAGGTCACATTTTGACTGCAGATGTCTGGAGCACATATGCAAATGATTTCAAGTGATATCTTATGGCTGCTCGTGGTTTACTTCTCGTTGATCCTATTTGTCATTTTGTATTGGGCAGAGGGCCGGTCTTGTTCTGACCAAAATCACCCTTGTAATCTTGACTGTTGTGGTCAGATTTGCGTGTGAAGGATGGTCACAAAACCCAGTGCAGTTCTATATGATTCGAAGCGATTGTTTTCCTTTTGTGCCAGGACATTTGTGGGTCTAATCCAGCTTTGTCTATGGATGATAAGGTGGTGTTAATGCAGCTATTGTTGTCCATACTCTGACCAGCATTTCCATCCTAGCAAGAAGAAAGAGCTTGTCCAGGCCAAGTAACTCTTGTAACATTTTATATGTTTAGTGGTAATCCCACACAGCACATAGCAGGTGGTCAGTTAAATTAAAAAGAAGATTGAATGACATGTTTCAGTACCCTTTTACGAAATACTGTGGTAGGTTATGTTTAATTAGAATCATAGCTGTAGCCTATTTTCCAGGCCTAGTTGAGGTGGGTCCCATGTTTGGTTTACATATCTTGCATGCTATTTTGGCACAGTCCCATTTCAAGATGTGAACTTTGTGATTCAGAAGAAAAATTTAGTCCATGTCTTTATTTTGTTTTGATACCAATGTAATAGTAGCTTGGTAACTCTCCACAAATAGCTCTGTACCAAGAGTGAATGAAAAATACATCAACATGTTATTGAAGTCAAATAGAAAATGTGTATTCCAATATTTCAAATCCAGTCATAGATATTACTTGTGCTTATTTCTTAAAGCCTAAACACTGATAATGGTTGAGCATGTATGGCTGTACATGGCTGAGTTGATTCAGTTTATTCAGAATTTTTAGATTGCTGTGTCTCAGATACAGTGTTAGTTTCTGGGATGTTGGGAATGACTTGTTAAGAGTTTTGTTTCTACTGCTAACAGTTCTTTAGCTACCAAGTAACAGTATACCCATGTGGGTCTATGACTGTCTCCCATTATCAGCCTCATGTTGGCTTCATGATAGCACACTTTCTATCACACTCAAGGGCACATTTTCGCAAGTTTCTCCCATTTGTAAACATTCTCACTCATGGCAAATCAGCAGGAGTGTGGTGTCACACATTTAATGATGTAAAACTGAGATTAACTTACTGACTCTTGAGCTGCAACCTGCCTCCATTTTCTCTAGGCTTGCAGGAAGTTGTGTGGTCTAGCATGAGTACAGTTGGTTTGTTTTCAAAGGAGTGTGCAAGTGCATTAATATCAGTTTGAGTTTTTCATCTGTCGGTGACAAAGTTGGTGTAGTTGACTTACTAGCACGGAGACAGGCAGCAGAGTGGGATTTTTGTGTGTTTTGTGGGATAAAAAAACACACATACATTTGATATCATCCCTCACATTGCCAAACAGTTGTATTTAAATCTGTAATTCTGGTTGTTTACCATGTAGCTTCGTGCATGCACAATGTATAGAGATCGATGCTACAAAAAAAATATATTCGATCACTAATATTGACAAACCTGATTCCCCGTGCACAGCATCTTGCATGTTTGCACTCACTGTGACTTCCTGTAGGTCTGCATTTAATAACGGTCTGTTGGCTTACGAGAAGAACTGCAGTCTACTGGATATTCAGACTGCCTTAGTTTTAGATGTTTACTCCTTAATGACTGCAACATGCTTTCAAAAAGGATCAGAGGTTAAATGGTAAAATATCACACTGAAGGAACAAGAAAGCAGCAGGTATATTCATGTTAATTTGTCATCAAGAAGTCAATTGAATTATATTCCAAACTGTATTAAAGAGAGAACTCCTGATTTAATTATTGATTCCAAGAAATAGATCAGTCAAGGTCAATCCCACATTCACTCCTGCACCTATATAGGCCCACTAGCACACAAAATCTGAGGCTGAAATAAGTTCACAACAAAAACTAAACAATGTACTCTGTTTGAGTAACATTTGCTAAAAATTACATTCCACTGCAGTTTTTTTGAAAATGAAAATCCATATGCATGACCTGTTTGTATAAAGATGTAAGTCTTCAATAGGCTTAAATGTCCTGGACCTGCGAGTCATGCTGTGGACATCTGAAAATAATGAGAGACTGACATGACACATTGTTGGTTTTGATGTTTTCGTGGGATTTGTTGACAAAAATCTTCCATTAAGCAAGCCTTATCCTCGAAGGAGGTTTGTTTTGAAAGGTTTTACTTAAAGTACCCATCATTCCCATGGGACGTTCTTGTACATGATGTACATTTGGTTTCAAAGGCATCCGTGTCAGTGTGATAATCAAAGATATGGAGGGAAGTTGATTAATAAAATGTTTGTTTTTGTTTTAATTCTCTCAGGACTGGCAGCCACCATTTGCCTGTGATGTCGACAGACTGAAATTCACACCACGGATACAAAGACTTAATGAGTTGGAGGTACATTCATTTATTATGTTTAGACACATGAATTGCAGTGTATGTGCATATGGGGTATTTGATGAGTCAACTGGTAATTTGATGCTGGCAAGAAATTCTTGTTACATTGTTTGCATCTTTATCAATTTTTCGAAACCAATTACCATCTAAAAAATGCATTAAATATCTGAAAAATCCCTGTGAAACTGTGAAGTTGTCAGATTTGTGGTGAGATCTGTCTTTCAGCTTCAAATTATGTTAGGTGTGACGACAGTAAGTCAAAAAAAGAGTGTTTCAAGATAAGACTACTTCAACAGGTTTCTCTAAAATTGTTACAGTTTATTAGACTTTTTCTCTACTTCTTTAGAACTGTGGTCATGATAAAGAATAACCAATTAGTTGTTTAATTCAAACCATGAACTTTTATTTTAATGTGCATTTAGGCTCAGACCAGAGTTAAGCTCAACTTCCTGGATCAAATAGCTAAATTCTGGGAGCTTCAAGGATGCACTCTCAAAATTCCTCACGTGGAAAGAAAGATTTTGGATCTTTACCAGCTGAATAAGGTACGTGTGCACTGGATGTGAAATCAGGACTCACAAGAGATCACTATTTATCCATGTGTATTCACAATAAAATAGTTAATTACATATGGATATAAAAAGGTCTTCTGACTATATCATTTCTGTCTTTCCAAGCTGGTGAATGAAGAAGGAGGCTTCGATGCAGTCTGCAGGGAGCGGCGCTGGACGAAGATCTCTGTCAAGATGGGCTTTGCTCCAGGCAAAGCTATTGGCTCCCATTTGCGGGCACACTATGAGAGGATCCTCTACCCATATAACTTGTTCCAGACTGGAGACAATCTGCCTGTACGTCAAATCGCTTATGTTTTCTTTTCTCAGTTGACAGCAGTAGATAGACTTTTCTTTCACAGTTGAGTGGATGTTTATTGGAAGAGTTTATAGTCCTTTTAATGGCCATTTGGAAGCTATACAATTTATTATTGTAACAAACTAAAAGGCACTGAATAGAACTCATTTTGTACCAGCCCATTACACGCTGTGTTGTAATGATAGTTGAGTATTGTAATTTGAGAAAATATTTTTTTTTAAAGTGAAGCTTTGACAGTAGTCTTAATTTGGTACTGAAAACAGTCTTGGTGCCAGATATTGACTGTTTAGTCTCTTAATGAGGCATCTTAGTCACAGTTGTCTGCTGTGCTGATGAAGCAGCAAGACACAGCTATCAAAAGACAGCCAGTTTGTTTAATTTTGGCTCTTAGTACCACTATTTTCAGGGGTTGGACACAAAACAGGAGGCATTTTTAGACCTGGTATTCAAAAAAGCATCAAAAATCACAATATAGTTTCATCAACATCTTTTGAAAGACTCATTCAAAGACTCATTATGACAATGTGTGGAGAGGTTCTCCTGAAGGAAGGCTCTTGTATTTATTTACATCTTGTCCAACAAAGTGTGATATTGTCTAAGATGTCAGCCATTAGAGGTGAGATCTTATAAATTCAGTCTCCTTATATGGGCATATTCAGATACCTGAATAATCTGAAAATATTTTGCCTCGGAAAAGGCTTTGTTTGTACGTCATTTCAACATCCTCTCTTTGGTCCTTTTTTCTCTACTGTCTCATCATAAAGCTGACACTTTTTTTTGTCTGATATTGTTTGAGAGAGTGTGTTTGTTCTGTTAATTTGGCTTCAATGCAGGTTAAAAAAGAAAAACTTGTTTTTAGTCACTTTGATCACATTTGCCTACTTCTCTTTGCAGAAAGCCACCTTGACCAATGACACTAAAGATAAGGAGTACACCCCTCACGACCTGCCGCAGCGGCAGTCTGTCCAGCCCCAGGAGACCTGCAGCATCGCTCGCAGAGCGAAACGAATGAGATCAGAAGTGAGTCTGGTCTCTCCCTCTGTTCTCTGACTGTTGTCACTTGTCCCATGTTTTATTCATTTTCTGTATTTTATGCTAATGTGTTCTTGTAAAGCTGGATGTTTAAGTATATATGCAATCCACACACATGGAACATAGGTATGATATCACAGAAGAGACCTGCTGATAGTTATCTGTATTGTGGCTGTAGCCATTTTGCATTTTAAGAGGCGAACCACATATTTTTCCCCACATTTGTCTCACTTGTTTAGTGCTCACTTGTCTCACTCTGACTGTCGCTGTGACTCTAACAGAGAGGCTATGTTAAAACTGAACCTGGGCAAATTTGTGAGAATCGACCCAATCTCAGGAGGAGGATGGGCACTTATTCTGCCAAACCAGAACCTGGTAAGAACAAAACAAAGGAAAGAGGACTGTTTTGCTTAAAATTATTGACGTTTCTGGAGGATTTAAAATTTTCCATTGAATCGTCTTGCATATCTTTTAGTGAGGATGGCAATCGCTGAGGTGAAGAAGGAGCCCACTGCACACGAGATTCCAACAGTTTATGAAGAAACTGTATTAAATAAGATGAATAAACCTCCTACGAGTAAAGTAAGTAGATTGTTTGTTTGGTTTAAGAATTTAGGCTCACATCACTATTGTTTATTATGGTGCAGATAAAAATAGTTTTTTCATGTTGTGGTAGTTTGCACGTCACAGACAAAGGCAGTACTTACAGTTGCTCTGTCTCGTCAGGTGGATCAGTACATGTGCCTGGTATGTGGCAGTGGGACTGCTGAGGACCGCCTGCTGTTGTGTGACGGCTGTGACGACAGCTATCACATCTTCTGTCTGATCCCTCCCCTTCACGATGTTCCCAAAGGCGACTGGAGGTGTCCCAAGTGCCTGGCTCAGGTGAGATGCAAACCGTCCACCCTCAGGGAGCAACACCCTCCCAGAAAAGCTCATAATTGGGAACCAGAGTGCAATCATCTGTTGTATATCTGAAAATGTAACACAACTCAAAGTGATTTTCTGAATTTCTTATTGCATATTCTTTTACAGGAATGCGGCAAACCTCCTGTTGCTTTTGGCTTTGAGCAGGCCAGCAGGAGCTACACCCTCCAAGCATTTGGAGACATGGCCGATTCCTTCAAGTCTGATTATTTCAACATGCCAGTTCATGTAAGTCTCTCTGACATCCAAGTAGTCAACATGTTCTTGGTGGTCATGCCACTCATCTCCATTACTGGTTCAAATATGGTGGGTTATCTATCACTGTTTACCAATGTTAAAGCATCAGTGGGTTGGAAATCTATGGAAAAAAATGTGCTCTGTCTCTCGTGTGCATGAAGGTTTATCCAAAATATGCACAATTATACACCTAAAGAGATGAGACATGGTGATAAAGATACTGGGGATGCTGACATGAATGATAAAAATGTCTTTTTTTCTTTTTATCAAACCATTAAACACAAAATATTTTATCATTGAGAATTTTTCAGTTCATATGACACATATGTTTTGTGAGACATGATGTCGAGCTGAGTTCCTGAAAATCATCGTTTCATGTTCTTTTCATGGATCCCTGCAGACACTTTCTGATATGTTAATAGAAACACTGAAATAATCTGATTAAATTTGTCATTAAACAATCTGTGGTTTCTGGATTTCTTTAAATGCAGCACATGATCGTCTTCTTGTGTGTTTTAGATGGTTCCCACAGAGCTCGTGGAGAAGGAGTTTTGGCGTCTTGTCAGCACCATTGAGGAGGATGTCACTGTGGAGTACGGAGCAGACATCGCCTCCAAAGAGTTTGGGAGTGGTTTCCCTGTGAGGAACAGCCATTTTGAAGTCTCTCCTGAGGATGAGGTACATCTGTCGGCTGTCATGGGGATGATTAATAATGTTTGTCTACAGCCAAGATGCATATCTAAAATATGCAAACAATTATTTACTTTTAATAAAGTATATTTAGGATTTGCATATCATTGATATGTTATGCTACTTTGTCCTGTAACTGCTGCAGAAATATCCCTATTAGAATAAATTCAATTCCATTTTTAACTAAATGGGCTGAACTTGAGCCAAAATGAAGTCTCTCTCTCTCATTCCGAGGAAAAATAAGTGGTTATAGGGTTGTTTATCTCTACAACATTCAAATCTGTATTTGATATAAAATTAAAATATGCCCTACCACAATACCTCATTAACAATGATCACATTACAATTTAGAATCTGAATATTTAAAACGGTATCAGTACCAATTTTCCTGTGACAGGGAATTGACACATGCCCTGCAGTAGTGGCTACATAGCACCAACTCCTCTAGAAGTAAACTGAGATGCTGATGTTCTAAACAAACAGTACACAAGCCATGTTTTATTTATCTTTTAGCGAAAATGAAAAATTGTCTCAATCTACTGTAATTTTTCCCTGCTGACATAGTATCATATAATATGGGTTTTCTGTTTTCAAGGTATTTGTGTTGAAGTTGAAAATGCCAATATTGCAACAACACAACAACAACATTTGGGAAAATGAACACTGTATGTTCTCATCAGTTTACCCAGTGAGGGCCACTGTAATGCCACCTGGTCAGGGCTGTATTTGAGTAAGAAGTAGAGAGTTGAGACCTGTCTGTGACCCACAGCATTACCTAAGCAGTGGCTGGAACCTGAACAACATGCCAGTGCTGGACTCCTCGGTGCTGACTCACGTTACAGCCGACATCTGTGGGATGAAGTTACCCTGGCTGTATGTGGGCATGTGCTTCTCCTCCTTCTGCTGGCACATTGAAGACCACTGGAGCTACTCCATAAACTACCTTCACTGGTAGATTGCCCTTTCCAAACTAAAGTCTGACTTTCTTACAAGAGGAATGGTTTGATGTGTGTTCAGTGTTTCTCAGTTAGAGTTTTGACCATATGTGCAGGGGGGAGCCAAAGACGTGGTATGGTGCCCCTGGTTACGCTGCAGAGCACCTCGAGTCGGTCATGAAGAATCTGGCACCTGAGCTGTTTGAGTCCCAGCCAGACCTCCTTCACCAGCTGGTCACCATCATGAATCCCAACACGCTGATGAACAACGGCGTGCCGGTAACCTGCTTACTGTTACGTTTATTCATTAATCATCACGTTTAAATGTCTGACAGCTGGATCGCAATCCACTGAGTTCACGAGAGAATTCCTTGCATGTAAAGATCACAGACCACAGTTGCACAGAAAGTTTGGCAGCAGATATAAATCATATATTCTGCTCCTCTGGCATCACCAGATCATCATCATCAATCATCAGCACTTACAATTTTTGAGAACATTTTAAATATGATTTACGTAATAAATCCTAATAAGAATTTGAGATGAAAACAAACAAGACAACAGAACTTTGCTGGTTGTCAGTCCATCTTCACAACAGCTGTTGATTGTAAAATTATGAACTTTAAAACATGTACAATTTGTAATTTGTCGTTCTTTCTTACTAACGTGTCTCAGATCTATCGCACCAACCAATGTGCAGGCGAGTTCGTCATCACTTTCCCAAGAGCTTACCACAGTGGATTCAACCAGGGTTTCAACTTTGCTGAAGCTGTTAACTTCTGCACCATGGACTGGGTAAGAAAATCTGTTATCACTCCCTAATCACAAGCAGTTATTTTATATTTGTGTCAGCCAATATATAGAAGCTTCTCAATAAAGAGTTTGCTGTAGAATCATGTCATGGTGTTCACAGATCTGTTCATGCCAGTAGATTTGATAGTGTAGATATTTTACGCCAGCAGTAACATTTTAAGTATGCCAAATTAGTAGAAAACAAAGTGAGTAAAAATCTCCTAATAATAACTTGATGTGTAAAGTTTAAAGTGCCTGTCATGCTGAGGTGCAGCCAGACATGATTTATAAACCAATTAACATTGTTAAAGCACATCAACACAGATTGCGTTATAGAAAGAGGCCTGTTGTTATAGTTATACAATTTTTGACTCATTAGTTCCTACTTGTCCATTGCCCCTTTGAAAGGGGCTCTGTGTAACTTCTGTCTTGTGCTGAAAGCCGTTAGTTTATGTTGGCGAGGCCCGTCTTGTAAACTAATATGGGCTACTGTTGCTCTCTGTTCCCAGAGTGAGGAAAGCCACCGAGACAAGGCACTTCAATGTGCATAAAGCCACATCCTTTAGACTGTTGTAGAAAATTCGACCTTAGTCCTTCACATAGAAATCCACAGTCCAGCAGCTATAAACAACTTTGACTAATTGTCCACAGGCTTGTATAGGTAAAAGAGAAAGATGGGGAAGGTCACATTTTTCCTGTCATTTTACGTTCCGCTCACATATGGCCAATGAAAATTTGATTAACACATGTACATTGCTACAGATTGTTACAAATAGCACCTTTAAACACAACTGTATATTTTCTAACAGATGCCCATTGGCCGCCAGTGTGTGTCACACTATCGCGATCTGAGCAGATACTGTGTCTTCTCCCATGATGAGATGGTTTGCAACATCGCCGCGAAAGTGGACGAGATGGATGTCGAACTGGTGGCGACGGTGCAGAAGGAGATGGACATCATGGTAGATGAAGAAGAAGTTCTAAGAAAGAAGATTACCAAGATGGTGACTAGCTCTTATAAGTATCTGTGGTTTTTTTTTTGGTTTTTTTATAAATCTCTTTTCATCAATTCAGTGGATGTCGAGAGTTCAGCAATTCAGGATACAAGGTAGTTTTAGTATTTCAGCACATACAACAGACATCCAAGAAGTACAGTGCAAAATGTTGTTCTCATATGCTTTGATATGTGGAGAAAGTCTTGCACAAAACACATTTGATTGATGCAGATTGTTAAAATTTGAAGTCTGACTGCCATTATTTTTTTCATTTTGTTTATTAGCACCTGTGAGGCAGTGATAGCAAACCTGTTACACCCTTAAATGATGTGTCATCAGGGATCAATTAGAGAAAACCTGGAACATTTGAAGCCATTTATCATAATGGAAGACTTGGATCAAGAGACTTTATTTCTCTGCACATCTGTCTTATTTCCTTCTTCTGTCTCCTCTGGAGCTCTAATGACTATAAATTTGGATCCCCAGGGTGTAGTGCAATCTCGACAAGTTGATTATGAGTTGCTCCCAGACGAGGAGCAGCAGTGCTGTAAGTGTCGGACCACCTGCTACCTGTCTGGTATCACCTGTGACTGCAGTCCTGGCAAGATGGTTTGCCTGTACCACGCCCAGGACCTGTGCTCCTGTCCTCATAGCAACCTCACACTCAAGTGAGTCTTCAGTAACCACAGCAACAGATCACACACTGTTTTGTTTTTTACCACTGTTATCAGCTAAAGGCTACATTGATCAGGTTTTCTGTCGTTTTATTTGAAATTTGAATAAAGTAGTTCAGGAAAAAAAGGAATTACTTACAAAATAACATAAGTGACCACAATGAACTCATAAATCAGGCGCCAAAACACGATGTAAGATTTTACGATATTTGAACTTGGCAGCTTCCCTTCCTGACGAAAGGGTAATATGAACACGTTTACTCAGCGACTGAAACATGCAGTACACAGAACCTACTCTGGTGCCTCTGTAAAAATTAGCGCTGTTTTCAATCACTGAAATGTGCAATTAGTAAGGCATTGAGATGAGGATATGTAATTCGAAAAGCAAAAGTCAAAAATACAAACACTGAATCAACACTCCAATGAACATTTATTACCTCCATGTTTGACATTTGAGGCTCAAGCCATTCTTCAGTCTTGAGACAGATACAGCACATGTTAGGGCAATACATTGTCAAAGAAGCATTAAGTGTGCAGACTGAAATATCTCAGGAAACCCAGTCTAAACCACAATGTATTTTGTTTTTTGTTATATACAATCATTCATTCAATCATTAGTAAATGTTGATAACACGTATGAAAAGCAGCCGTTGAATGCAAAAAGAAACATTTAATTCCCAAATAAATTTAGACAAAAGTGTAATTTTACATAAGTAATAGGTAGGAAAGATTTTACTCCTTACTGAACCCCGACAAATTTCAGTAATAACTGTATATCCATTGTCTCTCCCTGCAGTTACAAGTTTACACTGGATGAGTTGTATCCAATGAGGGCAGCAGTGACGCTGCGTGCAGAGTCTTATAAAGAATGGCTCTCTACTGTGCAGGAGATCGTGGAGAACAAAGGAAACAAGAAGAGAGGTTAGAAGTCAAAGCAAAAAATGTCTACTATAAAACTAAGTCACCCCAGAGTATGTCCTTTACCACCCTCGTACTTTAAAGTGATGTGTCTGTGTCTGCTGGCCACACTGTATTAAATAATATGCTTTCTAAGAATTTATATTGCTTCCTGGTCAGGTTTGGAAGAGCTTCACGGCCTGGTGGAGCAGGCAGAGACGAAGGCATTCCCAAAAAACAGCCTCTTGGATCAGCTGCACACAGTCACCGCAGAGGCAGATAAAGTCGCTGCGATGGCACAACAGCTTCTTAACGGAAAGAGGCAGACGAGGTACAAGAATAAATTTGACGATATTCTCTCCCAGTATGAGTGAATTCAAATTGAAGTGCTCTACAACGTCTTGTCTTTTACGAATCAAAATCAAAATATAATGCCATAAATATCCTACCTTCTGTGTTGATTCTTGGTTTTATGGAAATTATAGTTTTCCATTTTGTTTTAAAAGCTTGTCCCCAGTTATCATTATTACTGTTATTGACTCCATTGTCTCATTGTAGAAGGTAGTTATAAGAGCTTATTCATTCTCTCCATAAAACTTTCTAGACAAAGCTGTCTGAATACAGACTTTTATTTCTAAGCAGCCGGCACTGCAGATTGACAGGCTTTTCTTTTCTTTTTTTCTTTTAAAATTTTAGCTGTTTTGTTTAATTGATTTGTTTTTTCAATTCTCTGAGCAAATTCTTTATGTATTTTAGGTATCGTTCTGGTGGGGGAAAGTCTCAAAACCAAAACGAGTTGACTGTAGAGGAGCTGAGATCTTTTGTCCGACAGTTCGACAGCCTGCCATGCAGCATCCGTCAGGCTCCTTTACTGAAGGTCAGTTTTACACATTAATCTCCTTCATGAGTCCACTATTTATGACTACTTACATCTTACATCTTGCATGACCACTTACATCTTTATTTAAAGCACAAATCAGCACAAATAAAACTTTTGACAATTTTCTGTGTAATCACAATGTCTGGTCCCAGTACTCAAATGTCAGTCCCTAAATGCCTGTTTAATGTGACCTCCCAGGACCTGTTGACTCGGGTGGATGACTTCCAGCAGCGCAGTGAACGTCTCCTCTCTGATGAGTCACCCAGCCCGCTGGAGCTGCAGGAGCTGCTGGACGTGAGCCTCGGCCTGGACGTTGAGCTGCCTCAGCTGCCCCTGCTGAGGGAGAGGCTGGAGCAGGCCCGCTGGCTGGAGGCGGTGCAGCAGGCCAGCAGCCGGCCAGAGAGCCTCTGTCTGGACACCATGAGGAGGCTGATAGACCAGGGAGTGGGCCTGGCCCCTCACAGCTCTGTGGAAAGAGCCATGGCTCGTCTGCAGGAGCTGCTGACAGTGTCAGAGCAGTGGGAGGAGCGCGCACTCAGCCTCATGGAAGCCAGGTGAGGAAATAGAAGTTGCATTTCTATAACTTTCCAAAACATTGTTTCCATTTTATCTTTATTCGTTTCTCTCGTTGTGGTTTGGTGGGGGAAAAAGACTGATGAACTACTGGTATGATCCATTTACCAGGTTCTCAGTCAGATACTACAACTTTTGGTCTCTTCAATCATTTGTGTCCTTACCATTTTTCAAGTTATTACCCTTTTGATACAAAAGTAATCTTCTGAAAGGTTGGCAATAGAGCTGCAACAATTAATCAAATAATTAATTGTGACATTCATTTGTGGACAAAATGAGACATTTGAGAATATCATCTTGACTTTAAAGGGATAATCCGGTATAAGTTTAACCTATGTTCTAACACACTGTGACACTGAGTAGGACCCCCCCCAACGAGATAAAGTTTGCAGGCCGTTAGCTTACGTAGTTTTAGAAACCTCAGAAATGACCACACAACAATACATTGCAGTAAATGGGTTCAGCAATACATTTTTGTTAAACAGTGGTTTAAGATGTGAAGTGAAAACGTGAAATCATTTTGAACTTCCGGCAGTGCAGGGTGAAAATGTGCCAAGTCTGCAGAGCTGAATCATTGTGGATAAAGGGGATCAAGATGTTGTGAAAGTGCTTAACCCACTCATGGCTTGATAGACACTACTGTACAGCAGCAGACTCTGCCATATCAAGCACCTCATGTGATGTCTGATGTTGATATAAATGTTGATATAAAATGCAAAAATTGCTGAGCATTATATTAACTAGTGCTCATGTCATTTCACAGGCCATATCACAACATGGAAACACTCGAAGCTGCTTTACAGGAAGTAGAGAACATCCCTGCCTATCTGCCCAACTGTCTGCAGCTGAAAGATGTCATCACCAAGGCCAAGAAATGGCTTAATGAAGCGGAAGGACTCCAGGTGAAATATACTTCAGATTAAGCCTGTGAATGGTTCAGAGATGGTTGAGTTTGGAGTTTAAATCTTTTGTGCTTGCAGCTCGGGGGGCGTATTCCTGTGCTGGATAACCTCTCTGAGCTGGTTCTCAGAGCAGAGGGCATCCCGGCGAAGCTCGACCCGTTGAGTCGACTGGAGGCTCTCATCAGTGACGTTCAGACCTGGAAAGAGAGTGCAGGGAAGACATTCCTGCAGAAAAACTCCCCTTTCTCTCTCCTTGAGGTAAACGCATAATCGAATGTGTACCCATTTTAAAGCTGTTGTTAGGACCAAAAATTAATTTGTTGCATTTATGTTTTCAGGTGCTTTGCCCGAGATGTGACGTAGGAACTGGAAATCAGAAGTCAAGATCTAAAAAAGCAAAAGAAACGACACAGATCATTAAGAAATCTTCAACAAAACTGGAGTCTCTGTGTGACGTGGAGAGAGCTCTCTCTGAGAGCAAGGACTCTGCTTCTGCTGTGAGTGAAGCTGATTTTATCTTTTCTCACAGAAACAAATTTGAGTGAGGTTGCCAAAAAAACATTTCTCTTTTTTTTTTTTTGTTCTCACGGTTCTTGTGTTTACTCTTAATTTTTGTCTAAATTAACCAGAAATGCTACACTAGTCTCAAATCCAACTTGATCAAAAAAAAGACAACTGCCAAAAGATGACTTTAACTGCATAAAGTCTGCTCATTAAATACATTGCTCAAAAAACACACAAAAATAAAAAATACATCCCAATTTACACTTGTGTCATATTTCTCCCTGGTAGTTGTCTCTTTGTATCTCCAATGTGTCTGTTATCAATCATAAACATTCAACTGTTTCAACGCACTGTGGTGATGTTACTATTATAGCTGCAATTACAGAAGTGGGTCATGACACATAATCTGGGTCAGATCATGAATTGACAATGTTTGATTAAATTGTCTTTCTTCACAGATGGCCACGCTGGCTGAAGTCCGCCAGAGGGAAATGGAGATCTTGTTGGCTCTGCGTGCTTCGAATGAGTCCAAGCTTCTTCCCTCTGAGAACTGTTGTGCACTTACTGTATGTGTTTGCCAAAAGGCCCCTTCGGGTGACATGATGCAGTGCGAGCTCTGTCAAGAAGTGTTCCACTGCGGCTGCGTTACAGCGACCGCAGAGATCGAGTACGGCCAAGCCTGGCTTTGCCCGCTTTGCCAGCGGTCAAGGAAACCCCCTCTGGACAAGGTGCTGCCCCTGTTAGCTTCTCTGCAGAGGATCCGAGTTCGACTGCCGGAGGGGGACGCCCTGCGCTTCCTCATCGAGAGGACGGTGCGATGGCAGCACAGAGTTCAGCAGGCCTGCACAGAGGGAGTGTTGGAGAAAGTGTCAAAGACGGTGCGTTGAAACAAGTGTGACATTTACTAGATGGCTTTGTAGACCCACAGATCATTGTCAAACATACTGAACTTAATTGTGTCTTGTTTCAGGGGCGAGTTGGACACAGAGTATCTTCACATCTGACTCAGGAAATAAATGGTTCCATCTTTCATACAAAGCACCAGTCTCTTCCTCTCCAGGGTCAGTATTAGCACTTCAAGCAATTTGTATCTAGACACACTGTGCAAGATTTCTTTTAACTCACCTCTGAACTGCTCGGGATGTTTGTCACAGTTCTCGGCCCTGAGCTGGAGGAGCTGATGGTGGAGGGATTCCTGCTGCAGGTCACTCTGCCTGAAACCGAGCAGCTGTACAGATACCTGCTGTACAGACTGTCCCCGCGGCCGTCTCACAGCTCCCCCTGTGGGAACCACGCAGAACAGGACCAACCCTCTCCAAAAGGGAGCACCCACCACAAAAAGGTAAAGACAAATAAATGTTTGTAAATAAATGTTTGTAAATAACCGTTTGTTTCTTGTGGATTATATTCTCAATTGCATTTGATACATAATCACTTATTGTTTTCTCTTATTTATTGTAATACAGAACAGAGATTCCAGTCTGCAGAAGGAGGCAGTTAACGGACAGAGCAAAAGGACCAAGCGGCGTAAGGACAGCTCCGACTCTCAGCACAGCGAGAAGCCCAAGAAGTGTCGCAAAAAGAAGTCAAAGAAAAGCAAAGAGAGGAGTGAAGAAACCAAGAGGACAAGTTCTCCCACTCACACAGTGTCTGACCCTGCTCCCTCAGATTCAGAGGAGGACTACTCGCTGTGTGCTGCACCATGGTGCCGAGAGCCAGAGGGCGATGAGGTGGGTTTCATAGCAGTCTTCTACATATATGCTGTATGCATTTGTGGGCGTGTTGCTGATTTATGTTTTTGTTTTGTTCAAATTGACAACATAAGAAGTGATAATGGTCCCTGTCTTGCTGCGTTTCAGGTAAACTGGGTCCAGTGTGACGGCAGCTGCAATCAGTGGTTCCACCAGGTCTGTGTAGGACTGTCGGCAGAGCGAGCAGAGAGGGAGGACTATATTTGCATAAGCTGCACACAGCCAGATTACGACCGAGGAAAATGAAGACCAAAAAGTGACTTTTTGAAGGATCAGCTGTTTTGTTGCCAGCCGCAGCACTTAACGTGCACACCTGAACTCTGTGTGCCCTGTGGCTTCTCCCCTTTACCTTCTGGCTTGCCCTTAGTGACCATGGTGCTATTCACTGTTTTTTCCAGTTACAAAAGACTGTCACTGTTTTTCGTCACATGGCTGGTTTTTCAGCCAATCAACTAATCCTTTCTGAACCTTTCCAAGACTTGATGCAGATGTACAAAATGGCAAACCGTTTCAAGAACCAACAGCGCAGGGATTTTTCAACCAAAAAACAGAAAAGTCAATTTGACATCACATTTTAGAACTGCTCTTTTTTTTTTGTTTTTTACATGCATCTGAACAATGTGAAACTTATCTTTCTCTTGTAGAGTAAATATTATTTATCTAAGCAATAACTGAACTGATTAATTGAAGTTCAGTTTTCTCCTGAGCTATATTTGTGCTTAGTAATTCTTAATAGAATGCCCTCTTGAAGCAAAAACCCTGAAGAATTCACTTTATGAGTCCTATGATATTGCACAGTTCAATTAAGGTTTGTGAACAGAAACCCCTTAAATCAGAAACTAGAGAGCAATGACCAAGTGTCTGAGCTTGTTGACCTAGAATGTGCAAAAACTTGCACCACTTCCTTAAACAAATCACTGACTTTGAAATTAAGTCTGGTTCCTTTTGGCGCTGTCTGCGGATGACAGAAAGATTCCTGGATCTGTTGTTACTGGGTGAGACTTGATCACGTTCACAGAATAAGATGAACTGTCCGACATCAAAGGAATGTACATTTTGTTTGAGGGTGGAGTTTCCCTTTATGGTTTAGAATGAAAATATTGTGTTGGATTTAGATTTAACACAAACTGTGTGATTTATTTGCCATGGATATATGACCTTTTTCTGCTCCTTTGGGTAAATAATATAATTAATATGTTGCAGTTTGCATTATAAAATAAAAATGTTTGTTCCCATATGCCTGGGCTCATCAATCCTCCTCTTATAAAGTGCCCAAACAGTAACGTCAAATTTTGGTATCGAAAATAAGATTTGGCTTTGAAAAATGACCTGAACTGAAAAAGAAAATACTGGTATTATGTTTGTGTTGGCACTGAAACAAGTTCCACTGATAAATTTAAAACTTGTTTTATTTTTATTATTTTTCGAGAAATACAATATCTGATTTTTCTTAATGTCAGGTTGTTTGGGGGGTTTTTTCCCAGTGACAGATTCATTCTTTTTAGTTGTTTTTCACAAAATAGAGACTGAAAACCACGAACACTGACAATGGGGAAAAAAAGACATTGAGAGATAATCAGAAGAATGTCCTTTCACATTGAATGAACATATCAGAATACTGAAGAAATATCTAAATGGAATAATTGCTGTTTCCATTTTTCTGTATCACAGAAATGTGGCACTGCCAATTCAAAAGTTCATATTTTATGGGTGAGGTGTCCGTTAGGTTTCTGTAAATACTATATATAAACTTTGAAATTCCCTCCTGTTGGCCTGAGTGTCTCTCTGTCCTCAGTGCACCACACTTACATGCTTGGTTTTGGCCTTAATGTCACACCTCAGAGGAGAACTTGGCCACACAGACGGAGGCAGACTTTTTGAACCAAGAGACGCCCAAATGCTCCGCCGGCAAGCTCAAAATCCAATGATGAAGTGTCCCACTGAAACAAAAATAAACTGACCAAGCACCAACACACACATGTCTGTACTATATCTGTGCAACAAATTACTGAATCCCTTTCAACCGCATTGCTCAGTGCATTGAGGAAGAAATGGTCGACTAATTATTGCTCCATATGTGATGCTTTAGAATGCACATGTAGCATTAAGGAAAATTAATGAGGCGTATATCAGTGAGGTGTTAAATAGTTTTACACACTTTAGATTTTTAGAGTAAATATGAAGGATGGATGTTTTGCTGCTGTCCGGCTTGTCCTGGACGAGCACTTTCTCCCTCCACTTCACGCCAAGCTTCTCCTTCCTTTCCTCCTCCTGTCCAGTCTGAGCTGAACACCCTGCAGCCTCCTCATCCTCACTGTTGCGCTTTTGCCCCTTATTGCCCCAGAACTGTTGCTTCTTTGTCCTGTTATTTTTAAGGGCAGGTAAATATTCATTTCACATCTGAGGGCAGACTCTGACAGAATCTGTGAGAATCTAGATGTCGAACACCGACGAACTTTTGCAGATCAGCAAGTTTTGAGTGTAACTAAACCTATTTGTTGGTTTGTGGAGATAGTTCCATACGGAATTACGTAAAAGGATTAGGGCCACGTGAAAAAAAAGTCAGATAATCGGCCAAAAAAGTCAGAATTCTGCACATGTGAAATTTTTTTAAGTTCTAAATTTAATCTCAGAATTCTGACTTTTTTCTCAGAATTCTGAATTTAAAGTCAGAATTTAGAATCTCAGAATTCTGACTTTAAATTCAGAATTCTGAGAAAAAAGTCAGAATTTAGAATCTCAGAATTCTGACTTTAAATTCAGAATTCTGAGAAAAAAGTCAGAATTCTGCACATGAAATTTTTTTGAGTTCTGAGTTTAATCTCAGAATTCTGAATTTAATCTCAGAATTCTGAGATTTAAGTCAGAATTTTGAGATTAAACACAATTCTTACGTTAATCTCAGAATTCTGGCTTTTTTTCTCTCACAATTCTGACTTTGATCTCAGAATTCTGAGATTAAACTCGATTCTGACTTTACAGTCCAAATTCTGCACATGTGAAATTTCTTTTCTTTTTCTTTTTTTTTAATCTCAGAATTCTGAGAAAAAAGACAGAATTCTGAGATTAAAGCCAGAATTGAGTTTAATCTCAGGATTCTGAGATTAAAGTCAGAATTCTGAGATTAAACTCAGACCTCAAAAAAAAATTCCACATGCAGAATTCGGACTTTTTTCTCAGGTTAAAGTCAGATTTGAGTTTAATCTCAGAATTCTGAGATTAAACTCAATTCTGACTTTGATCTCAGAATTCTGACTTTAATCTCAAAATTCTGTGATTAAAGTCAGAATTCTGACTTTAATCTCAAAATTCTGAGATTAAACGCAATTCTGACTTTAATCTCAGAATTCTGCCTCTTTTTCTCAGAATTCTGACTTTAATCTCAGAATTCTGACTTTAATCTCAGAATTCTGACTTTAATCTCAGAATTATGAGATTAAACTCAATTCTGACTTTAATCTCAGAATTCTGCCTTTTTTCTCAGAATTCTGACTTTAATCTCAAAATTCTGAGATTAAAGTCAGAACTGACTATAATCTCGGAATTGTGACTTTAATCTCAGAATTCTGCCTTTTTTTCTCGAAAGTCTGACTTTAACCTCAGAATTCTGAGATTAAAGTCAGAATTGACTTTAATCTCAGAATTGACTTTAATCTCAGAAAAATTCTGAGATTAAATGCAATTCTGACTTTAGAACTCAAGAAAATTTCACATGTGCAGAATTCTGACTTTTTTCTCAGAATCCTGACTTTAAAGTCAGAATTCTGACTGAATTCTGAATTCTGACTTTAAAGTCAGAATTGACTTTAATGTCAGAATTCTGGCTTTTTTCTCAGAAGACTGACTTTAATCACAGAATTCTGCCTTTTTTCTCAGAATTCTGACTTTACTCTCAAAATTCTGAGACTAAAGTCAAAATTCTGAGATTAAACGCAATTCTGACTTTAAGACTCAGAACTAAAAAAAATTTCACATGTACAGAATTCTGACTTTTTTTCTCAGAATCCTGACTTTAAAATCAGAATTCTGACTGAATTCTGAATTGTGACTTTAAAGTCAGAATTCTGAGATTAAACTCAAAATTAAAGTCAGAATTGAGTTTAATCTCAGAATTATGACTTTAATCTCAGAATTCTGACTTTAAAGTCACAATTCAGAATTCAATCTCAGAATGCTGGCATTTTTCTCAGAAGTCTGACTTTAATCTCAGAATTCTGAGATTGAAGTCAAAATTCTGAGATTAAAGTCAAAATTCTGAGATTAAACGCAATTCTGACTTTAATCTCAGAATTCTGCCTCTTTTTCTCAGAATTCTGACTTTAATCACAGAATTCTGACTTTAATCTCAGAATTATGAGATTAAACTCAATTCTGACTTTAATCTCAGAATTCTGCCTTTTTTCTCAAAAGTCTGACTTTAATCTCAGAATTCTGAGATTAAACTCAATTCTGACTTTAATCTCAAAATTCTGAGATTAAATGCAATTCTGACTTTAGAACTCAAAAAAATTTCACATGTGCAGAATTCTGACTTTTTTCCTCAGAATCCTGACTTTAAAGTCAGAATTCTGACTGAATTCTTAATTCTGAGATTAAAGTCAGAATTGAGTTTAATCTCAGAATTCTGAGATTAAAGTCAGACTTCTGAGAAAAAAGCCAGAAATCTGTGATTAAAGTCAGACTTCTGAGAAAAAAGCCAGAATTCTGACATTCTGGCTTTTTTCTCAAAATTCTGAGATGAAAGTCAAAATTCTGAGATTAAATGCAATTCTGACTTTAATCTCAGAATTCTGTCTTTTATCTCAGAATTCTGACTTTAATCTCAGAATTCTGAGACTAAACTCAATTCTGACTTAAATGTCAGAATTCTGCACGTGTGAAATTTTTTTGAGTTCTGAGATTAAAGTCAAAATTCTGAGATTAAAGTCAAAATTCTGAGATTAAATGCAATTCTGACTTTAATCTAAGAATTCTGTGTTTTTAATCTCAAAATTCTGAGATTAAAGTCAAAATTCTGAGATTAAATGCAATTCTGACTTTAATCTCAGAATTTGGTCTTTTTTTCTCAGAATTCTGACTTTAATCTCAGAATTCTTGAATTAGAATTCTGATTGAATTCTGAATTGTGACTTTAAAGTCAGAATTCTGAGATTAAAGTCAGAATTGCGTTTAATCTCAAAATGTTGACTTTAATCTCATTATTCTGAGATTAAAGTCAACATTCTGAGATTTAATGTCAGAATTCTGCACATGTGAAATTTTTTTGAGTTCTGAGTCTAAACTCGGAATTCTGAGAAAAAAGTCAGAAATCTGAGTTTAATCTCAGAATTCTGGCTTTTTTCTCAAAATTCTGAGATTAAAGTCAAAATTCTGAGATTAAAGTCAAAATTCTGAGATCAAACGCAATTCTGACTTTAATCTCAGAATTCTGAGAATTCTGAGATTAAAGTCAAAATTCTGAGATTAAATCTCAGACTTTACAGTCAGAATTCTGCACATGTGAAATTTCTGACTTAACTCTCAGAATTCTGAGTTTAATCTCAGAATTCTGACTTTATTCTCAGAATTCTGACTTTTATCTCAGAATTCTGATTTCAGTCTCAGAAGTCAGACTTTTTTCTCAGAATTCTGAATACTGAGTTTAATCTCAGAATTCTGAGTTTAATCTCAGAATTCTGACTTCAGTCTCAGAAGTCGGACTTTTTTCCTCAGAATTCTGAATTCTGCCTTTATGCTCAGAATTCTGACTTTAAAGTCAAAATTCAAATAAAAAAAAAATCACTTGTGGCCCTAATCTTCGACTGAATTTCCAGCATGTATACACCTTACTGAATATTTCTTATGTGTGTGTCTCACTTGTGATGGTGTAAATGTGTCTGGATAAAGGAAATGTTATTCTCAAACAGTCTATTTTTAGGAACTCAGAACAACAGAAGAAAACAGACTTGCTGATATGTGCTGATATACGTTAGTACAATTCATAAAGAAACAACTTTTATACAGCATGGATTAATAATTCATTGTACCAAACATTCAGTGGAGATCGGATCCAATGTGTCACTTCTTCATTCACGTGGAGGACACTTTCTAATGTGATGTCGGCCTGTATTACTGCTAACACTGTGCAGTTGACAGAGCTGTGGGGGCTAAATGCTCACATGTGCACGAATAGACTCCCTTGCGCACTTAAAACAATAATCCATGCAAATACACACACTCGCCAACAGTAATCTCACATCCTGAAACACCACAGCACCTGCTGCTTTGGGTTCTAATTTTAGGAAGTTGTCCTATTCATATAACATGAGAGGAACTCGTACATTGCAGTTTGCACTTTTTTTCATGGTCTCTCTGCTCCCAGCAAGGTTGCTTAGTGTCATACACTCAGTTACCAGTTTAGTAGGCACAACTAGCAATAACTCATGCAATTAAATGCAAGAGTCCAGAGGTTATACTGTTAATTCATTGTTTAAACTGTTATAGAGAGTTGTGGATTTGACTATATGAGCATTATGGAGGTTGCAGTTTGTTGTGCTATTGATTTGTAATGTGTTAGACTGACAGGTGTGTATATGGTTTTGTCCACCAAGTTTAGGTTTAGCCAAGTGAGGGCTGGCACGACAGGCCTCCAGTAACTGTTAATAATAATTACTATCATTATTATTATTGTTATTCTTATTGTTGTTGTTATTAATTCTCTTAGCTCTACAAATCTGCCATTTATGAACAACATTAAATTGTTCTGTTTGTGTTCGCTCTCAATAAAGAAATCCAACTTTTTCAAACTCAAAATGCTAAAAATCTAAACCATCAAAATGAGGTTGTTATCAATAATGATTGTATTATTCGGAAGATGTTATACACTCATGGCTGCCCTGAGACAGTTGTGCCTGACAGACCTCACTCAGGGAGAAGCCCTGAGCTATCCACGCACGGGGGCGTGGCCTACTGTGCACCGTCTCGCCATTTTCCGCCAGCCTGTTGTTGTTAGCTTGCTAACTACACAAGCTAGCTGCGTGCAGCATCTCCGACCACTCAGCACCATCGGCGTTAAAACAAGTCACATCGAAAGATTAAAAACCTACGTCCGGGTTATTGTTGCCGGTTCAACGTTATTTCTTTCCCGTCGTCATGGACGAGGAATACTACAGCACTGCAGGAGACTGGGAAGGCACGGACGGTAACTTGGTGAGAAGCGACTTGTTGCTGTTTGGCTGCTGAGACTGCACAGTTAGCTAGCTAGGCAGCATTAGCCTAGCTGCAGCTACATCAGCTGCTTGCTTGTTGTGACAACTTTACATTAACTCTCAGCAGGGGCGATGCACAGAGACAGACAGCTGTACCATTGAGCTGTTCCGCTTGTTGAAAACTAGCAGCAGTTCAGCGACTCTGTTAGCCAGCTAACAGGCTAACATTGCAGCTGCTGGGCATGGGAAGTTGCACGTTAGCTGGTACTCAGCATACTTCAATCCACCAACAATCCTTTTGTTTTATCTCTGTCTCCGTATGTTTTATTTTAAAGTGTAGCGTAAAATTGCAAAATCCATGTTCGGGTAACCGCTAAGCCATTGAAGCTCAGCAGACGAAACCAGATGGCTTGCTGTAAGAATCGATCATGCATAGATAAGACAGGAAAGAAGATAACTTCGACTGTAACTGACCGCCTGAACTAGATTGAACTCTAGCACAGAGTTTGTATCCACATTTTATTGTGATTTAAATCTAATGACGCGCAAGAAAACACTTGACTTCTGTGAAATACGTTTGTCAGCCTGCACATTATCCATGAACATGTTGTTCATGGTGTTTGTTGTATGGCTCATGTCCACCCTCCTCTGCCATCTCAGTATTTTATTTTTTTGGAGGAATTCGAAAAATAGGTACAGAGAATAGCATGTTTAGGAGCCATTACAGCTGCGTATACAAACAAGTCACTTTGTCTTTTAGGAGGATTATGGGGATGGGGAGAATGATGGGAAAACCCAGGAAACTTGTCTGGAGAAATTCTCCAGCAGGGATTACATCATGGAGCCCGCCATCTTCAACACCCTTAAAATGTAAGCGCATGTTTTCTCATACAGATTTCTAAATACATGCGACCCACTAAGAGCTGAATGACAGAAGCCCTGTTTTTTCCTCACAGGTATTTCCAAGCAGGTGGCTCTCCAGAGCATGTCATCCAGCTTCTCTCTGAAAACTACTCTGCTGTGGCCCAGACCGTTAATCTGCTGGCAGAGTGGCTCATCCAGATGGGTAGGTAGCAGATCATGAGATCCTGTGTTATTTTCTGCATCTCCCTATCCCTCTCCTCCGACTATTGCTTGAAGAGCTCTCATTATTCTGAAATTTCTTTGTTTTTACTGCAGGTGTAGAGCCCGCTCAGGTCCAAGAGCGAGTAGAAAATCACCTCAAGAGTCTCCTGATAAAGCACTTTGATCCTCAGAAAGCCGACTCCATTTTCACTGTTGAGGGAGAGGTGAGAATTTTGAACACTCTATTGTAATTTTGAAAATACAAGTGATGACATATCCTGAGCATCTTGTGCTTAAGGTTGTCTAGGTTGCATATTTAAAAAATAAAATGAACCATATGAACCAAACCAATCCAGTCTCCTGTGATTTCAGACGCCTGCTTGGCTCGAGCAGATGATAGCGCACACCACGTGGAGAGATCTTTTCTATAAGCTGGCGGAGGCTCACCCCGACTGCTTGATGCTCAACTTCACTGTAAAGGTACGGTACAGTTATGATGATAGAAGGAGGGTCATTCCTGGCTCACATGTAGTGTTTTGTTATATTGTAATCATGTTTGAGAGTGGAGGCGGTGTTTAAAATCACCAACATGGGATCTCTTAAGTTCATTTTCTGTAACTTGAAGAATAAAGGGATCCAAGAGTTATTTTGGAGAGAATTTTACTTTTTAATTCACATCGCTGTAAATAAATTAAAGTTGATAAAGTTGTTCACTCTATTGCAGTTACCTTCTCACATTCTTTTGCCTGGAAAGATGAAAATTAATTTGTCTGTGTGTTTGTGACGTCATATATTTTTTCGCTGTGATTGTTCAGCTCATTTCAGATGCAGGTTATCAGGGTGAGATCACCAGTGTGTCTACAGCATGTCAGCAGCTGGAGGTTTTCTCCCGGGTACTAAGGACATCTTTGGCCACGCTGCTTGATGGAGGAGAAGAAAACCTTGAGAAGAACCTGCCAGAGTTTGCTGTGAGTATTCCTCAGCTTCTGCCTCTGTCTTATTAACCTTGCCTTGGTCAATATTATCTCAATATATATGTATAATTTTCTGGATCCTGTTACTTTTAGTTTCAAATGTATTTCCTGTTCCTCAGTTTTCTGCATGTGATTATCCTTGCTGAGTTCTTCCCTCTTATTTCCTGTAGAAGATGGTGTGTCACGGCGAGCACACCTATCTCTTTGCCCAGGCGATGATGTCCATCCTCGCTCAGGAGGAGCAGGGCGGTTCTGCTGTTCGTAGGATTGGCCAAGAGGTGCAGAAGTCGGCACACGAGAGGTATGTTTTGGAAGTACACTGGTTGGATTATGTGTGTATGCATTGGGCTGATGATATTAATCCTGTGGTTCATATCACAGAGGTCATGATGCCAGTCAGATAACCCTCGCGCTTGGTACAGCGGCAGCCTACCCCAGAGCCTGCCAGGCGCTGGGCGCCATGTTGTCCAAAGGAGCCCTGAATCCTGCAGATATCACAGTTCTCTTCAAGATGTTCAGCAGTATGGATCCACCTCCTGTGGAGCTGGTGAGGACAGAGCGTCTTTGTATCCACATGTATCCATGTTTGTTAATTAAAGAGCAAATTAACTGGGATATTTTCATCTTTCTCGTCTATAGATCAGAGTGCCTGCCTTTCTGGACCTGTTCATGCAGTCACTGTTTAAACCTGGATCAAAGATCAACCAAGACCACAAGCACAAATACATCCACATCCTGGCCTACGCTGCTAGTGTGGTTGAAACGTGGAAAAAGGTACAGACAAGAGGGACACATATGATGTGTGGTGTTAGAAACAAAGATTAGCAGATCAGTAACTGGTTCATAGTGGTGATTTGATTCATAATAACTGGCTGTGGTAGTTTATTGTTAACCACTCATTTCGTTATTGACTATAACTACTCCTTCCCTAAACTGTCGTTAACATATTATACCTTTCTTTTGGTTAAATCCCAGAACAAGCGAGTTAACATCAATAAAGATGAGCTGAAGTCTACCTCCAAGGCCATAGAGACTGTACACAACCTGTGCTGCAATGAAAACAAAGGTGCCACAGAGCTGGTGGCTGAACTGGGCACTTTATATCAGTGCATCCGGTGAGTAGATTGCTGAGATATGGCTTATGGAAAGCCGTAAGCGATGGAGGTGTTGTGATTGATAATAAACAGGTTTCTGATGGTTGCTTTAAAAATTATGAAAATGTCTTAAAACCCGATGGGAATCAGTGCTGGGGCAGCAGCTGAGGATATTTTTTATTATCCATTAATCTGCCAGTCATTTTCACAATTCATTGATTAATTGTGTAGTCTCCAAACTTAAGAGAAAATTGGAGAAACACAGCATCATAAAGTGACCCAGAGACTCTTTATTTACTATTATCAGTGACAAAGTAACACTGCAAATCCTCAGATTTAAGAAGCTGGAAAGCAAATGTTTATCCTTGAAAAAAGAATGAAACGTTTAATCCATTTTCAAAATATTTATTTTTTTATTGACTTTGATAGACTAATAGATAAATCAGCAACTCATTGCAGCTGTAGTCAGTACCAGAGAAGTTAAAACAGAGATTACAAACACTTCAGTCAGAGCTGGAAATAAGCCTAGAAAATATTGCATCTAAAAGTTTTATGTTAAACATGTTAAACCACATGTTTTTCATTGACTTTGGTTGGTCACCGCTCCGGGCTGCGTGTCATTTTGAATGGTCCAGTAGCAATGTGAAGAGGTTTTTGGTAACTAATTTTATTTCCAAACCTTACTTTGTTGAGTATAAACAGGTCTGTCTGTCACAAATGAGCTGCACAAGAACTTTGCCTAATTAAAAGTCTTAAAGTTGAGCTGTATTGAAAAGAATTAAGGTCCAATTGTCAGCCCTCCTGAACTGATCCATGATGACTTGATATTTGTGTTCAGGTTTCCTGTAGTTGCTATGGGGGTTTTAAAGTGGGTGGACTGGACGGTGTCAGAGCCGCGGTACTTCCAGCTGCAGACCGACCACACTCCAGTACATTTAGCGCTGCTGGATGAGGTACGACATTAGACTACTAGATGGAACTTTGAAAATGTTCACAATACAAGGCAGAAGTAAAATTCAACTCTCCCTCCACACAGATCTGTACGTGTCACCAGCTGCTGCACCCGCAGGTCCTCCAGCTGCTCATCAAGCTGTTTGAGACAGAGCACTCCCAGCTGGACGTCATGGAGCAGGTGTGTTGTGTCACTCTGATGCTTCTTATTTGAATTCTTTCAACAGAGATGCGTTTGTCGTTTCTGACGGTGTGTTTTTTTTATTTCTCCCTCAGCTGGAGTTGAAGAAGACTCTGTTGGACCGAATGGTTCATCTGCTGAGCCGTGGCTACGTCCTGCCTGTGGTCGGTTACATTCGCAAGTGTCTGGAGAAACTCAACACGGACATCTCCCTCATTAGATATTTTGTCACTGAGGTAATGGCTGCATCTGATCTCTATTAGTTGTAAGATGCAATGGGGTTGCAGGGTTTCTGCAGAAAGTGTCTTGAATTTATTTTATTTTATAAAAATGGGATATTCCTCACCCAAACCATAAATCCTCCTTTTTTATAGACCAGAGGACAAGAACCTGACAAGAACCACCATAAATGACAGAAAGTGTCTTTCGTAAAAAATGTTTTTTTTTTTAGTTTGTCCATGTCTCATCCTCTTATAATGGAGGGGGCTGTATTTATGACCTATACTGCAGCCAGCCACCAGGCGGCGATTGAGTTATTTTGTATGCACTCTCAGGGAGCTGACATGTCTGTCAATGTGCAGCTCCCCTTGGTTTTATAGAGCTTTATATTGAGCTGCTGGGCCAACAACTTACATGTTTTGGTTCCCTCTCTCTTCTCTCATAGCGTTGTCAAGTCAAACCGTAGACAGACAGTTAAAATAATTCTGCAATAATTTAGAACGGGAGGAAGGAGATCGGAATCAGCTCAAAGTTCAAACAAGGTTTTAATCTTGTACAAGAGGAGCATTCACAGAGCAACACGCAGGTCTGTTACAAAGTGAAGACTCGGTATCTTAGGAGGAAAGCGTGGTATTTATCTGTCTCTGTGGGTGTGTTTTCACTCTGACAATTACTAATTTTATCCCTCCTGCACTTAAGGAAGTAGTTCACAGAGAAGGAAGTGATAACATTCAGTGATTATTCAATACCTTATATGGGTCATAAAACAACCTAAAACGAGGTCACAAATCACAGGTTACAGGTCACGTTAAACAGTTGCATTGGACGTTCCTGTGTAAGACTTAAGTTCACATCTCTCTTCATGTTCATGTCTTCACAGTTTGTGCTTAGCTAGTAAACATAGTGGAGCATGTAGCAACTGAATAGCCAGATTTATTCCATAGGAGTTGGTGAACGTGAAAACCAAAGTGATAGATGAATGATTATTGGACTTAAATTTGGCAGGTGGCAACAATTGTGACTCTAAATTAATGATAATGTTTCTCACTTACTGCCGGATGTGTAAATGAGCAACTGTCTGCTAAAAAGTTTGCTAATTAAAGGTTAGAATATGTCAGAGTAGCTCCAAAGTCATCCAATATTGCTGGTCTGTTTCTGTTAAGTGATCGCAATTGAAAACAGGGCCTTGAAAACCATCAGGAGACATTTGTAACTTGTGCATTAAAAAGTATATTTCGTTACAGGTGCTCGATGTGATTGCACCTCCCTACACATCAGACTTCGTTCAGCTCTTCCTGCCCATTCTGGAGAACGACAGCATCGCAGGAACAATCCGCACAGAAGGAGAACACGACCCCGTCGCAGAATTCATTGGTAAGTATACCAATAACAAAAATATGCAGCATCCTGATGAAGTCAGAGATTCCAAGCGCAACAAAAACGAGCTTAGACATACACATAAAATAGGCAGAAAGTGTTTTTTCATTCATGAACATGAACAGTACAACTAATAATAAAGTGACATCTGCTCAAAAGTCATGTGTTTTAAATGTGTACACTTTGTCTCATTCTCTTGAAGCTCTGACATGGTGGTGATTATTTGGTTGTTTTTTTTCAGCTCACTGCAAGTCAAACTTCATCATGATCAACTGATGAGAGGACACTGAAAATGTTCCTGTTGGGGGTTGCACCAGGAAAGAAAGAGAATCTGTTATCTCCATGATAACAACATGCTCTGCTCAATGTTGAGGCACATAACCTGGAGACGGATTTTTCAGTTTGACCAAGTGAATGATTAGTTTCTATTTGTGCGAACAAAAAGGCAAATGTCAACGAGCTGATGGAAGAGTACGTTAATTAAACAGACTGGTCGAAGGAGAGGCCTCTGAAGATGCAGCTACATGTTTTCTTTTCAACTGTATATTTGATTTTCTATATTTTATGTTGGTTTGAGTTTTAAAATAAAAATATCAATATGTAGTTTCTTGCATTGTGGAATTTTGATGCAAGTACATAATTTGTCCATTTTTTAATTGTTTTTTAAATCATGAAAGTAAATTCAATTTGAAGAAAAAAGTCAAAGCAGTAAAACTAGTTCCTCATGGTTCAAGAACTCAATTGTATCTGATGTCAGAAAATATAGATCTGAAATCCCACAGAGTGTACCAGTTTGCATTAGATGTGTGGAAACTTTGAAAGCACACAAACCTTTGAAATTGTGGCTGTTGTACTTTGATGACTGGCACATATCTGCTGAGTGTTGTGAACTGCAGATAAGCAGCAGGAGCGGCCAGAATGTTTCTAAGAAGCTTCAGCATCACGTCCTCTTAGGTTACAATGGTTTGGAATTTTCATAGTGCCACAATTGACCTAGAAAATATCCTGTTTCATGATGTACTAGAGTATGACTCAGTTACAGTAACCCTAGAAATAATTAAAACAGATGGGCTTTTTGAATGCCGTATCATAATTGTACAAAATGTTTTTCAATATACTATTTTGATAACACTAAAAATGAAGAATTAAATAATGTAAATAAGCAAATGTACATTACCTTTCCATACTAGGTACATCTTGGAACTGATACACTGCTGCTTCCACGATTTGCTGCCATGGGGGGTGTCAGTTTGTTAATAAAGAAGACAAACCTACCAACTGACAGAGTGAGGTAATTAATGGACACCTTTTGTGTGTAGCATCAGTTCTAAGTGTTTATTTGCAAAGTTTGAAACAAAACCGAGGTGGCAATTTTTGCAGAATTTGATGTGTAGATTGTTCAGGGTGAAAAAACAAGTCACATACAGTAAATCCATAGCTGACTGCAAATTCATGTAAGGCACACTTAAAGTAGATTTAGTTTTTCCCCACTTGAGTGAACAGATCCTATATCAGGGTGTAGTGCAAAAATCCTCTGAATGAGAACACCACACACTGAAAACATTCAGTGTCATAACAGTGCAGGACAAAATATAAACACTTTGTTCTTTGGCTGAGTCAGTATGCATTGAAAAATCAAAAAACTATACATAGCTCTCTATGTCTTCCTGATGATGTAAACTGAAGCATTTCCTGCATATATTATAAATGGTATAATGGCTACTCAACATGCAGTGCTTGAATTTTGATAGATCACATAAATAAGTACTGATGTGTCTCATTTCGGCAACTCACTTTTTAAGTTTAACAGCCTGCAGACCTCGCTGGTAAAAACAAGAAAAATATGCATCCATTCAAGCTGGTCTGACATCCAGCAGGAAGACCTTGGCACTGAATGTGACCTCCTGATTAAAAGAACAAAACATGATTTCAAAGAACTCTATATAAAAAAAAAAGATCTTATTCCCTTTTCAGCATTTTGCATATAAAGTTTTCCTCTTGCAGAGACAGGAAGACATTTGGGTGCGTGCAGTGGTTTCGTCTACATGTAGTCCTTGGGGACGATTGGGTCTCCGAACATACAGTCCTCCTCCAACGCCAGGTTGTATGTGCTACCACTTCCTCCTTTGTAGGAGCTGGTCACGATCCTCAGCCAGCCCTTCTCACCCTGAGGAGAGGAGGGAAACCAATCAGGAACTATTTTGATCATCAATTTATTGTGGGCCGAATCATTTTTAGAGAACAAAAACGAAACATTACCTGGCTCTCCAGCTTCTTCATTGTGAGGATATACTTTGTTGTCAGATTAACTTTTAATCAAATGATCATTAGCTGCACTGGACATATGTGCAATCACTTATAAATTCTACTACTTGTTGAACATTGAATAAGGAAGATAAAAAAATAAGACAATCATTTTTTTCCCTTTTATAGATTGATCGGTAAAACTCAGTTATCAATTTAACATGTATTTGCAAAGTGACAACAGATTTTTGTCTATTGTTTTATCTGTTCGCACCGGAAGTCTTGAATTTATGTGCACCATTAAGAATTTCGTAATATTTGACTTCTTTGACGCTGGCAAGATGCCACAGTCTGTCGGATCCAAGATATTGTTTCTTGAATGTTTACAGGGACAGAATGGAAATGTTTTGCAGATGATTTTCAGAAAGTGGGATACCGACTTTGATATGTCAACCACTCCTATGTCCGCTGAATACTTACCCATGGCTCTCCCCATGAGTTGCGTACAATCCAGAATTCAACTCCGTTCTCCACTCCCCATCCAGCCACAGACACGATGTGGTTGATGAAGGGCTCCTCCTGATACTCAGAGTAGAGACCTCCGGTATACGCATCCAGCTTGTCTGTGGCCATGATCCCACAGCTGGAGAACAAAAAAAAATACAAAACACCACAGATTACTTACTTCCTCCCTCTGGGTAGAGGGGAAACAGTAACTGAGTGTAGAGCGTCACTGGCTTCACTATAAACTATTGTACATAATATAATGCAATGTTACACAGCAGTGGACAACAACAACAGGAGACAACGTTGAAAAGAAGCAGGAAAAAAATGACAAATTCTTTTCATTCATTTTCTTTATTGCTGTTCCTTTCTAGAGCTACATGCTTGTGAAAGACCTTCTAACCCTATACTTTAAAGAACAAAACTACTTGATGACCTGAATCTGTTACAGATGTCTCTACTTTCAAACGCAAATAGCCGTTTTTCACAGCGGACAGTGTCATTTGATATAACAAGCACAGTTCTCAGGCTTATGATTGGTAAATGTATGGGTTTGTCTATGTATGCCATTGGTCTGTAGGTGGACGCAGGGTTCCTTACAGTCCTTGGGGGAGTGGAGTGGGTGGTTCATGTATACATAATTTTAAAAGTTTAAAAGAGCGGTCTTTTTACTGCTCTTAAAAACAAAAAAACATAAAAAGTTGCAAACCTGATTGGTCCTCTAGCATAGATCTCTGCCATCATCTTCTCCCTTCCGCTGACGGGTCCAAAATCTCCCACTTTCCACAGGGTGTAGTTCTTTACAATGTTGCACACTCCAAAGGTGGTGCAGGTGCCACATTCGTTGAAGGGTTTGCACTCTTTAGAGGGGGACACGGAACATGCACAGCTCAGCTCAGACATTGTTAAGTGATAGTAACTTACACTTTGTGCACTGGGGGTCTCTTACTCTGGTCTTTAGCCTGGTAGTTATTGCAGGTCTCATCTGGGATGCCGTGTTTGTTGGCGTACTCCCAAACTCCGCTGTGATCGCCTCCATGGCAAGTGCCTGCATCGCCACAGTCAATTACATGCTGGACAGAGAGATAGGCGGAAGGCCAGGCTCCATTCCTCTTAATGTTGATGCGATCTGGCGAGAGAGCACACACGACCTTTAATTCAAATGAGAAATAAAAAGCACAACAACACATCCTGTTGATCGAGTCACGTCTGTGTAAAGAGGAAGTGAAACTGTTGCCCTCTATTAAAATGCCACTGAACAGTCATGTGAGGACCATCACCAAACCACAATGACTCAGCATGTTCGTCATACCTGCCATGGCACTGGTGCTGCCATGGGCCCAGCATGAGCCACAGTACTGGGGAATGTGCTGGTTGCGGGTCGTGCTCACGTAGTTGGTGCCATTGATGTTCCTCCAGTCCCAGGATTTGGGCAGATCAGAAACGTTCAAATACTCATGAGGACGAGGGGCCGTCCTGTGAACGGACAGGTCGTTGGATACATTAGTTCTGCAGCAGCAACACACTCAGTGATACACAAGACATGTGTAAAAACAATTGCATGGGCAACAACATTAAATACGACAGTATTTCTGACAAAGTATTTCTATATTGAGATTGAGACACTGCAGGGGCAACTAGTGGTACTTTCACAAAATATTAAACACAATAGTCGTGGGTAATGCAAATATTAGATAAAAGCCAAATGCTCTGAAACTGTAATTGCTTTACTGTAATGCTACGTTTAAACCCAGGAAAAGACAACAGTTATGACATATCAGGATATATCAATATCCAACACCTATGATAATAGTCTCATCATTGTAAATATATAATACCATTATATTGTCAAATCCTAAATTGTATAATTGATTGATTGATGATTTACGTTAAACATCAACCAAAAATGCTGTTTAAGAACCTGTGAGCTAGCTGTCTTCCATCACTGACTATTTGAAATTTTGACACAAACAGTGTGATTTCCTTTTACTGCAAAGTAATATTGGTTTGTAGTCTCTTTGATTTCTAATGAGTATCAGTATCTAAAACAAAAGCCAAATCGGACGATCACTATTACATACCGTTTGTACAGTACTAAAGGCTTGAAAACAGCTTGTACATCGTAATGTACAAAGAATACATGGTCTTCAGGTTAAATGAATAAATGCAGAAGATATAATGTGACATTTCATATTTGATTTGTGTCCAACACAGTTGTTTCTCCTCGGTGTCGACAGCTCGTCTGTGTTGACTGTCTCGGTAACTTCCTCAGTCTTTGTTACACTGAACCTCGTGATGTGTTCAAACTCTGCGGGCACAAACGGTTCTGTTTGCTTAGTTTCCTTTGGTTTGAGTCCGTTGATAAAAAGGAAAGTTAAAGTGCTCAAAAACAAAAAACACAAGAATGGCATTAAACCAAAAGCCAACTTTAACGTGTTCACCTACATCTCAGCTAGGTTTAATAAGTCAAAGATAAGGGGTATTTTCCTCGTGTGTAAGTGTAAACACTTGTTATCTGAGGTGGTGCAACTGCTGATACAGTCAACAAACTAACGGCTGTCAGGCTAACAGTCGCTAATGTTAGCTTAGCTACTTACATAAAATACCTTGTTAGTTTCTGCAAATACACCTAGCAGTCAGTTTACGCTTCTTCTTGCGTTTCTTCTTTGTAAATATTAACAAGCGTATTTTAAAGGAAGCACACAAATCTGCTGACTTACTTCAGTCCGAAGTCGTTCCTCCTCGGTGAGCGGACGTAGCAGGGCTGCTTCTGATTAAAAAACACCCCGGCGAGCACACCGGACAGCACGGCCGAGAACAGGACGACAACCACAGCTGTCCGAGCCATCTTTGACACCGAGCACAGGACCGGTCGCTGGGATTCACTGGAAAAGGAGAGAGGAGATCACAAATTGGCGTTCCCCGGTAGAGACAGCGAAAACAGTGGTGTGTCTATGGGGGAAGAACACAGGGCTGATAAACCGGCACCAAGACCGCAGTCATGTGACCTGTAAATCACATCATGAGCAGGCAGCCACATGTCTGACAGGGAAGTAAGTCTAAGTGATGGTCACACAGATGAACAATGGGGCCAGTCAAAGTCAGCTGAATGAGTTATGTAGACCGGGGAAAAATACACTGATCAACCGCAACACCCAAACCCCTCACAGGTGATGTGAGTCAGCATATTTCTGCTGGGAAAACCCGGGGGTCCTTCCCTGGCATTGGTTGTTGACACACACCACCCATCCAGGGTTTGACAGGTCAGAGATGTTTAGGCTGCACAAGGGGGGAACCTGTACAATATTATGTGGGTGGTTTTAATGTTGTGGTTGACTTGCATGAAATCCATTGTTCCTTTTAATGCCAATATCATTCCAAAGTTCCTTTTGTTTCCTTTTTCTATAACACATCTCAAGTTTAATTACAGAGGCCTTGATCAAAGGTAAATTTTGCAGGATATTCCTAAAAACAAAGTATTAACTCATACAAAAACTAGACTGGAACTCAGCAGAGTGGAATGGACTGCGTTCTGAGCTGACAGAGCTCAGGACAGCAGCTGGATGAGGAGAGGTGGAATCTGTGTTTTCTACATCGACGCTTGGTGCTTACAGACAAAGCTGATCGACAGTGTTTCCCAGTTGTCAGACTTTTGATATGAAGTTGTCGACCACATTATCACCATCATCTTGTTGCTGCTGCTGCTTACATAAAGATACTCCATGTATTTATGTTGCCTATATTTGTACCTGAATAACTGCATATATGTTCTGTAATTTTTATAGCTTGTCGTTTACAAACTGTCCTTACCTTACACCCCAAACCATCAATATTAACATCCTGGCAATGAGACTCAACATTCGGCTCTCTCCCCAGAATGGCTTACTGATCCTGGTAACAGTTACTGACAAATCCTGCAAAGCATGCCTTTAACAAAACTCACATTCCACTGCCATTTATCACCAAAACCTTGTGACACATTCAAAGAAAGGGGACCCGAAATATAATAAAATTGGCACTGGACATAATGTAATGTAGAATATAGCGCCAACACTGTTATGTAGTTTATTTCACAAAGTGTAAGCAGTTTGAGTTCACCACTGTGTCACGAGTCTAGCAGCACTTTAGCCTAGTCTGTCACTAAACTGCTGTCTTATCACTATGATATCTGCTTAAGGTGAACCTTTACGATTATCATGTATAGCTGTAAAACCTTCAGCCTTCTTACAGTCCCATCGTGATTGACATGAATGTACCTGCAATAAAGTCCTCAGAATTACAGCAGTTTTACATCCAAAACTTGTGGAAAGAGAAAAGATTTGACATCCACAGACTTATTAACCAGATGTTTTTGGAGTTAGATGCAAACTTTTGGATTCGAGTCTTTGATGATAGATCAAAGTTCATTTTAGGTGGCGTAAAAAAAAAAAAAAGGCAGCAACTGTACAAGCCTTCTCTCTAAAAGCTAGTATGGGATTCCTGAATAAAGATACGTTTATGCTTTAATTCACATGCACACAGAGGTCAGATGGCACCGCCTTTATTGAACGACTTGATTGTCACAAGAGTGGACAAACATCACACTAGCGTTTGAATCTGTCCAACACTTAAAATTAGAAGTTGACATCCTGTATGTGTTTTGTGCTGACAAAGCATATGTAACATCAACTGTCACAATACTCATCTGACACCACTGTGAAACTGTTGAACACTGCTGTAAGCTCTCGATCCACAGTTTAGTCCAGAGATCACACAGTCAACTGTACAGGGGGTGAATACAAAGTGCAGTGGTTACTGTAAAATAAACTAGCTTAAGTGATCCAGTATTATCACAAAGTTGAAGACAACATGTATGGCAATGACCTGGTTTTGCAGAATACAACAAAGCCTACTGATGATGTGGACATTTTTGGGAAAAAAAAAAAAAGTTTATGTTTTATGAGGTAAAGCAACTGAGGTGATCAGTGCAGGAAGTGCTAAGTCATGAGGATAAAGAGGGCTGTGCTTCATCATAATCATGTATAACACCTGATTTGTCAATATTTATCTTTTTTATTCACTGAAGTCAAATTCAATCAAAATACAGGAAGTTGAATCACAGTTTAAAAATGTTTAAACTAACTGGACAAGCTCTTGCTTCAACAGTTTAGGTGGTGGTGTGTGGCAGCGGTTCGGTTGGGGAGTGAACCGTTAGAGATGTTCTACACCAGCCTTCGCCTCTTGCAGTCACGCTCCATCTGGTCTTCAGACGTGTTGGTGGCAGCACCCAGAGGAGACACTTTGTTCAGCAAGGAGTCATCTGATGCCTGACCGAACAGGGCCATTAGCAAAGCAACACCAAAACCAGTGGCACGCTCCCCCTGCAAAGACAAAATAAAACACAGAAAACAAGGGTTAGATTTCAGTGTCAGTACTGTAGAGCTTAACACAGTCATCTTTAAATTTCAGTTTCCTTTAAAGTCCTCTTTTACAGAAAAATTTGGGTGAAAGCTGAGATCATGTTTGGCATAAAACCCCACGAGACGATGACACTAATGAGAAGAATAAACATACACAGAAGGCTTCAGTTCAGTTCAAGTGATCGAGCCTTTTTAAAAATAAATATGATAAGTCAAATTCGTTATATATCGATATGAAAAAACGGGCACAATACATCTAGAGGATTGAACCGGATCCATAATATGCAGGTGTGATGGAGTCCCAATCACGACCAAAAAAACACCAGCTCCTCTTGCTTCAATCAAAAAGCAGTGCAGTGTTTCATAATGGATGAGGAAAGCAAGAAATCAGCTTCTCTGAGGAGGAAGCCAGTGGTTTCATAGTATTACTGGCTCAACTAGTTTCTGTACAAATTGTTAACTATTCATCAGTTTTATTGTGGTTTTTATTGTCTGATCATCAGTTAGGTGACCTTTACAGGTTCTGATCAGAGGTCTGTATGCATGACTCAAAGATGAATACACTTTCACAACACAAACACAAGTGATAAGGATAAGGAATCACTGTCAGTTGGTGTAATCCAAGGTTACTGTCCTTTTTTAAGTGTAAAATTCCCTTTTCTGCTTCCCCTAACTGGATTTTGTCCCCATCATCATTTTAAAGGTCTGCTATAAACAAGAGGAATCATTACTGCAAGCAAAACTTGTTTCAGTGTTCATATGAGGGTGTGACTGGTGTTTTCATACAGACTTTAAAACTTGTGACCATATCATTTAATGATCAACAGAATTTTTTGTCAAACCAGGAGGAAATTTTTGGCATCATAGTTATTGCCAACTTCCTTAAATATTCTGCTGACTATTCTTTCAGGTTACTGAGTTTCTGCTCATAGTTAATACTGCTCTTAATGCTGCTCCTTTCAATGGAGCGAAAGAACATTTTTCCACATATGACATTGCATATGAACAAACAAAACACCATATGCAGATACAAATATTTTTATACTATTATAACATGTACATGTACTTATATCACTTTGGTGAAAAAGATTTAGGTCAGTTATTCATTTGCAGGATTGGAGTTTGTGATCCCTTAGAGGTCTATGTGCACACATTTGTCAACTACAGCCATAATTAAAACAGCACAGAACACCAGAAGCTAAAGCAGGAAATGGTCTGAACAAGAATAATTTATGATGCAAAAGTTGCACTGTGACTTTAAATTTGTAATGACACCATCCTGTTCTACTCCTCGACTCTTGAGAAATCACTTGTCAAGCCAGATTCAGACAGCAGGAAACATGTGCATACAAGAAAACTTTCACTTTGCTAAGTTATAACAAGCACCTGCAAATCACCTGATTTACTCTAGGGTAAAAAAAACCATAACTGTTCAGTATCTGTGAACAGACAAGCACTCACAGCATGAACAGGAGAGGCGATATCAACATGGACCCAAACACCAGGCCAATCAAAGCCCAAGTGGGAACCAATAAAGAGGCCAGCACAGGAGCTCTGGGCATTCTCCCGGTCCTGTCAAAACACAAGGAAAACATCAGAAACATCAGTGAAAGAAATTATAAACACAACAACAATTAGACCCAGGTGAACATGCCAAATTCCGCCATGTAAAGTGACGAGGCATTGTCAACAACCGGTTGTGGCACGTAAATAAGGACGGAATTGGGACGCAGTCTTTTCAAGGACATTTTATTACTGGACACAGTTTTGGAGGCAGAGCCCTGGTCATTCTTATTAAATCAGCTGAGTGGTGTTTTGAAGCTTGATGCTGAAAAACTTGATGTTCTGATTATGAATGTACCTGACTTGCTGACTAAACTTCCACTTTAGCACCTGCCAGACTTGAGTGGGGATAAAATAATTTCATCATGCAGCTCTTGTAGACATTCCAAATGTTATTGGACCAAATGGCTCAAATTATGATAGTGAAACAAGTTATTTTGGTCAGGTTTTGAGTTTGATGAATGTGTCACTCACTGCCACAGAGTTCTTCATGTCAGCCATAGCAGAGGTGAACTCGCTGAAGTGCAGCTCCGGGCAGAAGACCAGAGGATGAGCAAGATCTCCGCTGCTTCGGCCAGCGCGCACACATGCGACCTCCCACTGCTCGCTGTTGGTCATCACAGCTGCATGGTACTTCCCTGTGGAGATCCCCTGCACAACAGAAACAACAAAAACATTTAGATAAAAAGACAATACCTGCTAATGTTATCCTTATGATGAAGGTAAAAGTCCTCTGTTTCATACTTGCTGTGAAAGACTAAACAGATTGTAGAAGGCTGTCACCAACCTGTGCTCCAGTCAGTGTGGCCATGTCCAGAATTATATCAGCTGACAGATCTTTGCTGGCATACACAACTCCATCAGCCAGCACCAGCCTGCCCTCTGCATCAGTGTTGTTGATCTCCACTGTCCTTCAGAATTAAAAACAAAACAAAACACATGAGCCACAAATCAAACATTTATACCACAACCCACATTCATTCCTGTTGATTTAGATTGTGAACTATTAGACACAGTTGGTGTAATCATACTAAATCAGGGTAATTTGAAACAAGAAAGATTCCTACTTTCCAGAGTAGAGAGTGTGGATATCATCAGGTCGTGTGGCTGTGGGCCCGACTGCATTCTCTGCGAGGCAAAACACTGCATGGAGGTTATCCTTAAAGCCCTGAAGCAAACAGAGGAGGGAGTCTGATTAAAAATTCTGCTGCTGGGAAACAGATGAGGCTAACATGACAGCTGCTGTGGGATAAGATAAAAAGGTCACCTCACCTGTTTAATGGTTGCTTTGAAAGCTCCCAAAATGGCAGCAGCTCCACCACAGTCCCTCTTCATCCCTGGCATTGTGGTCTAGAAAGACAAGTATACAACCACACACACACACGATGAAATGTGATTGCTGATGTCACTTAAAATGAATCTCTTGCATGCATCGAGCTGCACAGTGACCCAGTAGTCAATTATTTTTACACTTGTACATATTTGTAAACCAGTGAGCTCCACATTTCTATTTGCATATGACCTTACATTAACTGGTGCATGCAACAGCAGCTACATGTGAACGGATTACTGAGAATAGACTTAAAGCTTAACAGGTCAGGGGTGTCAGAGTGGGTAGGTTTGAGGATCACCAAGACAACCGCAGAATAGGACATTCACAACTAATGCATTTTAGTATTCATTAGTGAATTAATTGAAGTAGTCGAATAGTTGCAGGTGATTAAGATATTAGAAGGTCATCACAAAAGCTCCGATTAGCCTACTATGATGCATTGTGATGGCACTTGTTACGGCACTGAGCTAAAATCTCAGTTGAACCATTATTCTACACAAATGCTGTGACGATTATTACGATTATTCTGTGAGACCCCTCCTGCAGTTCAGTTTTTATGAGAGTCACTTGTCATATTGTCAGTTTGAGCTGTAAAATGATTTGTCACTCCACAGGATCAGAATGATAATTACTGTAGTGATGTTCTTTTCTACATTAGCATAACAATGACAGATTGTTTCTTCTTGAGGTTCTTCTTGATGTTGATGAATAACAGTACCTTTCCCTTGATGCTGAGTCCTCCAGTGTCATACACGATGCCCTTGCCCACCCATGCAATGGTTTGAGTTGCACCATCTGGTGTGTGGCTCAAGACTGCTAATGCAGGAAGATGCTCTGCTGCCTTGCCAACTCCATAAATACCTGTCAGAATAAATAGTAACGTTATGTATGCTTATTGCTCCACAAAGATTTACGGTTTCCCCAATATTTGAGTTCGAAAGTTTAATATCTCTTAGGACTTGTGTAAGAAGAACTTTTAACAAAAATGTCAAACACGCAAGTGGATTTAGGATTACTGAGTGGATGAATGCAAAGATTAATCTTTTATGACCACTAAACATAAATTATTAATTACTTAAAAGTAATGTGCAACCATTTGGAATACGAAGATGATGACAATGAGAATAATGAAAGAAAACAGGTGTATCTAACTAAGAATTACACCGTCTCCTATAGAAACAAAATAGAACTTACAATCATTGTTACTGCTGTGATTTAGCAGTCAATATGTAGAATGTGCACCAATTACAGACATGGTACTGTACCTCCAAAGCCTCTCTGTTTCAGTTCTTCACCACGAATGATCACTGGAGTAATTCCAAGCTCAGTTCCCACAGCCTTGACTTCCTGAAAACAGAAATGGATGTCTGTGACAGGAAGTTGCATCAAAATAACTATTTAGAAATGTTCTTGTAGTAATGCCAGCAAAAATTCCTCAAGAAGAACAGTTTCACTTACATCTAGGAAGTGATCTGTATTCATCTCATTGCATGGTGTGTCCACAATGCGAGCTGCCAGCCGCACCCCATCAGCAGCGTTGGAGAGACACTGAACAGGAGAAAGATGGTTGAATAACATGTTTATGCTGCGTCCTAAAGGGCTCTTAAGTTATCGAGATAAAAAAAAAAAAAAGTCAGAAAAACAGCATTACCTTAAGTTCTGAGACATCCAAAGGACTGTTCTCCTGCCCGACGATCACAAACTCCACAGTGACGTGCTTCTTCTCAGACCTGCGTGAGGATGAGGAGCGGCGAGAGAAGATGGGGAAGGCCCTGGCAATGGCACAGGAGGAGGCAAACACATCCGAACGTTCACACACCATCTGGAGAGGAAACAAATATATCATATCAGCCACCTCGTCCACTTCCACTAGATGACCCACATTTAAGTACCATAGGACTCCCAGAAGGAGTCGCAAAATTATGAAACAGAGGATCTCTTCTGTATCTAAAAGTGCTGTTTGACCTCTCTGGAGGAGGTCGGAGAAATAAAAGAAAATCCCCGTTAAAATGGTAATTATGATGTGATAGGCAGCTACATATAATAAAGATACTAACCACAATGCAGCGGTTGTTCCCTCCAGGCAGGCAGGAGCGGACCAGACGGGACAGAAAGTGGGCAGAAGAAGGGCTGTTGTGCCTGCTGACCCGTGAAGGGAGTGCGGCCACTGTAGCAAGGTTGAGGTACAGAGGGCAGTTGTCAGTGGGGTTTGGGTTCAAAGCACCAAGAGCTGCCTGCCAGGTCTGAAAAAAACATTGACAAATCTGATATTTTAGATTCACAGCAGACATAGACAGCAGGGACAATTAGTATTAATTCATTGATTGATTAACTGATCCAATTGACAGGAAATTAATCTGCAACCACTTAGGTAACCAATTAATTATTAAATTAATTATCAGGTTCTACTTGATCAATTGAGAGGATCTGACCTCATGAAATAATAGAGTGAAAATCTTTGGGGTTTAGACAATCAATGAAAATTACATGGAGTTTGAGTCCCAGCCCAGATGAAGGGTTCCAGGATTTTTTTCATTAAATTTTTCAGGTTAGAATTCATGGATGTTGATGAAAAGAAATTAAATAAATAATCAGGCCTGTTTCAGTGTGAATACAAAAGGGGACTGTTGGCCCCAAGTGCCATTCTACAAACAACTAGTATAGTTAATTGAGAAATTATCATCATCATCATCATCATCACAGCCCTAAAGTCGTCAAAGACCATCTCTAAAACCTTAATACAATTTCATTTTAAGATTAGGGCTGGTTCAAGATTCATAACGCCCACTCTTAACAGACATAACAACTGTACAGACCAAAACCAGTAGGAAAACAGATAATATGTGAGTGGGAAATCTGAAACACAGTTTTAAAGCCAGAGGCTTCCCAGTGTTGGGTAATCATTGTCAGAGGATACTGAGGAGCTTTGTGAAAGGCAGGAAGCCGTTCTTTGACCTCACAGACTCTTTTATAGTCTGACTGTCACCGTCGCACGACCTCATCTCAAGACATTGCCCGACAGTCTTTAACTCACAGCTTAATTAGATCTCTATAGGAAAACATGAGAGCAGCAGGGTATTTTTGTCAATGCCATGAACACTGGTTTCAGACTTGATATCAATTAACGTTACACTCACGGCCATAGATTAATGAAAAATAATAATAATAATAATAATAATTGTCAAACCAGGAATTGGAAAATACATTCTTCAAAAACCGGCGGTCAACCAGTTGTAAAATCTTTCATTGCTCCATGAAAAGTAAATCAGCTGTATTTTTATTTCCTTTCAAAAAGGTGAAATGTAGTTTAATTCAACAACAGTTGCCTTGTCCACTAACCAGCTAGCGAAACCGATAACGTCTCCTAAATAAAGTCACTCGTCACTTTAAAAGATAGTTTATTAACCGAGCTAATGACACAGCGTTATATTCCCAGGCTAGTAATGTTAGCGAGCTAATCGTGTTTAAACTGCCGTCAACGTTACGTTAGGTTTGGCTAGCTGCGTTTTAGCTCGCGCTCACTTAGGCTAGCATACCGCTAACAGTAGCTGCAGGACAACTTTCAACACCATCCACAATATTACCTCTTTGCTCACGACTGGCTGCAGTTTCCCTTTGATTTGGCTCCAGTTTACTTGCTGCAGGATGGCCTGCTGTCCGACAATCAGCACAGGGCGGTTCTGTGGCTCGGAGTCACCGGCAGAAGCCTTGAACTCCAACACGACGTTCGCCATTTTTGTGACTTGCTACAGAGACTGCTAGCTGACTGTAACGTTGAAGTGGACGGACCATGGGACGGACTGCTGTCGTTCACTGGAGCAGCCCATGCAGCCGGGACCGGCGACGGCAGCCGGGAGAGGGCAAAAAGCCGTTTAGTCGTTTACTTTATAGACGCTGTGATGAATCACTTTATCGCCCTCTACCGGCGACCGAGAGGAACTACACGAAGAAGAGAAGTAGAGAAACCCCTTAACCTCATTTGAGAAACAGGACATTCTGTATCCATAACATCTAGAGATGCATCAAGAGCTAGTTTAGTTTTACAGAATATACCCACACACTGCTATAAATTTGATTTGTTGCTTCTCAGCTGTTGTGATTGGAGTCTTCATGCATGTAAAAATAGATTAGAGTCAAAATTATAAACTCTTCTTATTACTTTCATATTTACTTCTTAGCAGCTCACAATCACCTTCCCATTATAAGTCTCTGAATGTTTTCTTCATTTGTGTCACTGTGGAAGCACTGATTGAACAAAGGTTATGTACTGTGACTCAAGTTCTATGATCACAAGTCGAGCTGTCTGACTTTTATGTTTCATATATGTTTGATAGTTTCTTAGAAGAGAAAAGTTGATGTTTTGAAGATAAAATGTTTTGATTTTTTAGTCTGTCTATTCTAAAAATGTTGATTTGGCATCTAAAAGACCAAATTGTCATTTTATGAGCATATTCACACATGTGATTTAAGTGTTTGAGTATGAAAATATTTAATTATGTGAATAATGTTTTTGTATTTTTTTCATCTGATCATAACAACAAATACATGTTAATTCTGTCTTTTAGTAATAATGTAAATAATGTCAAAATTATTTTAATCAGGCTTTAATTTAGTTGCTTTATTGTTCTGTATTCAAAACCTGTCAGTCAGTCATGTGACATCAGCAGTTCATGAAAGCTTCCTGTATGTTGACATTCTGATCATGACCTGTTCCTTTAATGACAGCTGACACCAGATTCATCATCAGTATCAGGTGTTAGGTTTCCCTCTACTGGTTCACAGAGGTTACTGTTGTTGCTTTTGTTGACTGAACAAGTGCAGCATCTACACACAAAGCTATGGAATATCAAATAAACCATTAAACGCAGGAAAAGTATTAATCAATAAAAGATAATCAAGCAGTTTTACTGCTTACGTTGCTTTCCTAAAACAATCTGCTCACTAGATATTGAGTGTAAATTATGCTTGTTTTTGTATAATACTGAACAGAAATTATCTATAGCGCTGTTAATGTCTTAAGAATTCTTAATAAAATAGAACAGTGGTCAGTGGAGGACGACAGACTCTAATGAGACGACAGAGGGAGAAAGATGATGTGAGGAATTATACACATAAGCTTCGTTTTAGCCAGGAAAGTCCCATGTTTTACCCTTCTTTCCCGCCGTCCTCCCGTATTAATATTTTCCCGTAAATCTCCTGTATTTTAACCTGCGTTATTAAAAAATAATAATACCCCGGGCCCGGGCGGAGTAAAAAAAAACAACAACAAAAAAAACCACATTCCCAATCTGAGCTTTGTCACTAGCCTCAAAATAACTGCCACCTGCAGTAGCCTACTACAGGTGCTGTAGGTGGCAGCTGTCATGAGGTTAGTGTGTGACGTCAGATGATGAGTGACAACGCGAGAAAAAAAACAAAAAAAAAAACAGAGATGGATGATGGACACCATGACAGAGAAGGCACTCCTCCCGCCAAAAAACCCAAAACCTTCATATAACTACTGCAATCAGTGGGATTTACTTTTCTGAAGAGGAGCAGGGTGGGGAACAGTCACGCATTTTGTAGGATTTGTAACTGCCACAGAATAGGATGTCATTAGACAACAGAACTGTTTGCGCTCTACTCTCATGTAAAATTAACCACTCTGGCCCAGCCCACAAATACACTCCTTCCAAAACAGTATTAAAGAATGCAAAGTCTGCAACAAATGTGTACAACAAGTCACTAAAAGAGTAAAGTTATGTGAAATGAAAAAAAATTGTAAAAGAAAAGCAATCTTAAATGAACAGAAAATATGCAAATAAGCCTTAAATAAATGCTCTTCATATATACACTTCAGTGTTTTCATTTAGGCTATAACGAATGTTAACAGCATGTCAATGTCAACAGAGGTAGGCTTGTCACTGGCTTTATGCGCAGTTGCACTACTTCCTGAATTTCAGCTAGCTCCTTTGTCTTCTGTCTGCCATGATCTCAGTAGTCACAACAACAATAATCAGACACACCTGGATTAATCAGTTTGTCCAATAATGGTAGACAGGAGACAAAGGAGTTCAAGAAGTAGTGCAGCTGTGCATAAAGCCAAATGTAGTTTGTAAGTGGTTGACAAGTGGTGATTTTAGCTTTCTTGTACACCTGTCTTAAAATGTAAGGGACATTGGAGCTTAGTTGGGGTGGTGGGACTGTTTGCGGTGGGCGGCGGAAAATTTCCCTTATTTTCAAATCCGAAACTTGACAGGTTTGCTCAAACCCAGGGTGAAAGCCTGTTCACTGGATGCCTGCTCTACCAATTGGGCTAAAGAGCATTTCACAATCCTGTACAAAATAAGTCCCGCCCACAGATTTTCTGACAAATGCAGGTAGTGCGTGCCAAAATGGGCGGTCTCACTCGTTTCCCGCGTGAAGTTAGCGCATTTCCCTCCAAAACTGTGGGTGCCTGTATAAATGCTTGAGGGACTTTTCACTCTGGTACTAGCTAGCTAGCTGACTTTAAAGTTGTTGGAGATGCAGTGCAAGGTTTGGTAAACATGTTAGCAGCGGCTCAGCTGCCTTTATTAAGGGGTAAGGACATACGAAACCGACACTAGAGCAATCTTAAAAAGACGTCTGAGTCATTTAATCGTCATGTTTTTACTGACAGGTTTGCTAATGTGTGTGTCTGTTGGAGAGTGTTAGCATGACGCCATTATCGAGCTGTGTAATGTTAACTTGTAATACTAGCATTGTTACAGCCTAATATCTGAGTACAGCACAGTTAGCTAACAGACTCCATGTGTTGTGTTTTATAATGTCTCAGTATGTATGTCAGCATCTAGAAGGTCATTTTGAGCAGCTAAAGTAGTTCATACACACAATATGCAGGCTCACTGTAGCCTGCACAGAATGTATTCTGTGTATTTGTCTCATTTCTGGTTTAATATGTTATTCAAATCACTGCACCGAGTTCTCAGGACTTAATACAGTTGGTTTACTTTTGGTTTACCTTTCGAAAAACACATTATTAAATCAGATTATAGCAGATTTTACAGAGTAGAATGATGTAGACTGCTTATAAAATGATAATCCTGCAAGAAATCCCCCTTTTGCCTGATGTGTCCATGTTACAATCAGAATATTTATATACACACATACATACATATACACACACATACATACATACATACATACATACACACATACATATATATGCACACACACACACACACACACACACACACAGTGTCAGTTACAAATACACATTTCTTCATGGACCCAACCGCTGAAACTTTGCTTATGTTCGGACCTCTGCAATTATACCTCAGTATTTCTAAAATCCTGGTTACAGCCCTTTATAATTCTATATTCGACTTATATAATTATAAGTTTGATATATTGCTCTTGTAGATATTTTATATGTTGTCAAAAACCAGGCAAAATCAACCAAAAATACATCATTAAAAAAAAAAAACCCATCACTAAACATCAAAAGCTGGGAGAGCCATTTCTACAATTTTGCTACAAATGCTGCAGTAAATCTGAGTGAATGTATAAGTATAATGACATTTCCCACCTCTGCAGATGTAGCATCTTTAAAAGTAACTTTAATTTGAACTGTTTTTCATCACTTTATTGAGACATTTCATTTTAATAAATATCCTTAAATGCTTATGCTTGCAGTATGTGATTTTATAATGTTAGGTTTTGCAGAACATACTTTGTTTGGCATTGAAAATGGTCTTTATCTATTTTCAAAGCAATCAGCAGCATCAGAGCTGAACTTAGTGCACACACAGAGGAGCATCTCCTCATTTCATCGCTGCTAGACTGCAAACAGACTGAACTGGACCAGAGCATCGACAAGTTCAATGCTCCAGAGGAGGAGTTCAATAAGGAGCTGTCTGAGAGGGAGAATAAGGAGAAGCTGTGCCTGGGGAGAAAACATGTTCTGATGATGAATGCCAGCAAAGCAGGAGGAGCTAAAGCTTCTCATTATTGAAAACATCCAAGTTCAGGTGTGCTGCTCCACATAAAAATGCCTCTTTGGAATAATGGCTTTCTGGATTCTAAAAGCTTGTTTCAGAATCAGCCTTCAAATGTGAAATAAATATTCACTCTCTTTACTGTTTTCAGGAGCTCTCCATTGAAAAGAGCAGGAGCAGCAAAAGCACAGAAGTGAGGATGAGGAGGCTCAGAGTCTACAGGAGGAGGAGACAAAGGACAAGAAACTCAGCTTCTGGTGCTTGATTTAAATGATTATTATGTAAATATTGATGTCAGCAAATATCAGGTTTTATGACAGAAAGTAAACAGAACAGGGACAGTAATTGTCTTATTGTTAATTTAAGCATCAATTAGTTAATATGTTCAGCGTGGAACTCAAATGAGAAATGAAAGAAAAAGCTGCAAAAACCCTTCAGATGGTAGCAACTTTATTTTCTCTCATATGAATGCCATCCACAATTAAACCACACAGAGTATTCAAGTTAGGAGTTACATCCTGAAATCTCAGCAGGATGTACCGAAGACACACCGTTTGTTCACATGGAAGGCTGAAACAGAACAATCCCTACAAACAAACATGATTCAGAACATTTCACTGCAACTTGTGTTTAGAAATGTCAAACCACTTTCTGTCATCCAAGTATAACTAGGAAGGGCATGCTCCAACTGAACTGGTTTCTATAATTACTTCAAAACTCAATTTGTAAAATGCACTTTCAAATTGCATAAACAGAAGAAGGATACCCTACTGTAAAATGTAAACTTTCATGTCAGAGTGCAAATCGTTTAAAGCCATTTTAAGAGTACAGCAGGTATTGATGGGGGGAGACTATAAGGAAAAGGGATTAATATCAAAGTCTGTGTGTGCTTTCAAATTACAAAAAGATAAACATTTAACGCACACGTCCATTTATAAAAGCTTGATCTTTAAGGAGAGAGAGGCAGTGACAGCTTTGTACCAGTACAGGTGTATTGTGCTCATTCGAGTGGAAGAACTGTCGCTATATAAACGTATAATAATACCACACATTTCTGTTGGTATAATCGCAAATTATGCTGAAGTTTTACTTGAAATGTATTTATTAAAATGTCAGAAAAAAAACTGGTCAATAATGAAGAAAATGTGGCGACAGGAGATATTTTCTCTGGACAGAACAAGAGCAGAAAAACACTTAAAAAAAACCCCCAATGCATTCAGTGTATAGTGTTTCAGAGAGATGGTTAATGGTGATGAATGAATTAGATGTAGGTTGTTTCACTTCATTTAACTGCACACTAAAAACATTAGAGTCACAGATATGTTGATATGAAGTACTGAATCAACAGATTAGTCAACTTAAAATGCACTGACCATCAAACCAAGTATTCAGTGAAATGTCCTCTTAAATGTGAGGAATTTGCTCGTTGTAAATTAAACATCCTTGGATTTTAGACTTTTGGAGACCTGTTCATAAAAAACAATCAATTTAAATATGTCACCTTGGACTCTCAGAACATGCTATGAGCACCTTAAGGTGCAATATGACAGAAGTTGAGTTGAAAACATTAAAAAAAATTAAATAAATTGTCAATAGAACATGAAAACAGTTTTGAGGTTTGTGTACTGTGTTGCAAAGATTATCTATGGATGTCAGCATGCTAACCATCAGGGTCAAAAGCTCCTAGTCCTGACTGGTAGCTGCACAGCTAACTGAGCTAGTGGTTACTTTGGCGATATGCTGCCCCATATACGTGTCGAGTATGAATTCAACACACGGTCAATTCTTATATATTGCACCATTAATGTAGAAAAAAAGAATCTACTGCTTAAACAAAAGTTAAAAGAATCTTGAGTTGCAGATGTAGAGAAACGCAACATTTACTGAGGACGCAAGACTTTTATGCTCAAAGCCTGAAATATTTTTTTTCCTGTGTTAAAACTTTTGTTTTATGTAACATCCAGCTCAAAATGTGCTATTATTGTATTGACAGTACAGTACACACTGACCTGAGGTTACTACTCAATAATGTGGGATTTTTAAGATAAAATAACTAGAACGTTAACTTCATTTTAAGAACTATATATACACTAGACGTTTTAAACTATACCATTACTATTATACACATGCTTGTGACTTAACTAAACTGAAATGTAACTCCTGTATATCATGATAATATTTGGATGATATTAATGTAGTGTCTGCTACACTCTGGGCAGGATAAGAAAATAGAGTCTTATAAATTGCATAAAAGGTTTACAGCACCTGTTAGATATTTAAGAACACGTATAATAAGAAGCAATATCTGATATGCAAAATAATTCTGACACTCACACACCCGTACGCAAGTTACACACACAATCATCACAAGTATTCCTGCACTTGTATCAGCTAAGGAAGAAGACAGAAATTTCAGGCTTTGGTGGTTAAAGAGTTAAGAAATGAAGCTGACGAGATTCAAGTGGAGATGCAAGTGTAGTGTGCTCATGTTAAAACTTCCATTCACTTCTAAAGGTTAGTACATTATTAAAACAATATATAGGTGCTAAAGTGAACTTAGAGGATATTCTAAGAGGTCTGCTAATATTAGCGATGTGTAAGACTAGATTTTAGAGAAGCAACTCTACTGGTGCATGAGAACAAAGTGTACATGCAGCTGCATATGACACACGTGAGAGGGAGCTTTGCATGACCACACATGTTCCTAGAGTCTGGCACGTGTGTGTGGATATGTGTGGAGACTTTGGGCGACACTGGGATGAAATTTCACTCTGTTAAACACCCCGTGGAACCCGCGGAGACCCTGATTTAGGCATGACACAGGTTACTACCAGCAATACCACAGTTCTTCAGGATGGGGTTGAAGTGGGAGGCTTTCCCGTTGCTGGCCTCTCTGGGAGGGAAAGGCTTCATGGTGGATAGGATGAGGGCCAGACAGTCTGCAACGTTCTTGTTAGGAGCACAGGCCAGAGCCGGTGTGTGGCCTGCAGACGGTCAGCAAGGAAAGAGTGAACCCACTGTGTCATTTTATGCTTGGCAGGAAGTCCCAGGCTGTTTTATTATCATTATTCCTGCTTACCTTCCTCATCCACAGCCATGACTGCTGCTCCTCTGCTCAGTAACACCTGCACTACAGTCGCCAGGCCTTTCCTTGCTGCAATGTGAAGGGGCCTGCAAGAGAGATAAATTACAGAAAAGATTTCGTCACATCAATCATAGCTTGTTAAAGTACCAAACATACCATTTCTATTCCATAATAAAAAACAATAATTACATGAGATGCGATGAGCAAAAATGTATTATTTAGTATTCCATAGCTCTAATAAGATTTGATGTTTCATTTTTAGACTTTTTCACTCCTTTCAGAACCCTTCAGAACATCTATTGCAAACCCAATCATGTAGCCTTCCTCTGAAACTGTAAAAAACCTTTGCACCAACAACATCTTTGGCTCTCTAGCCTACTCTGGGTGGCTCTACTGCAGCAGTTTGATGTCATGAACACCACAACAGCATGCTGTGCTTGTCATCCTTCCTCTCAGTAATTATTGGTGGATTGCAAACAAATTCTAAATGTGCAAACAGCTACCTGCCATGCCAGAGTTAGTAAATGTTACACTGGTTATGTCATTGAAAGAAATTTTGCTCCAGAAGATTGGCTTCATTTATTGGCTAGAATTACACCAATACCAATTATATATTTTTCCCTGTGTCAGGCCATTATATATATCATGCATCCATACTTTATTCCAGATACTACATTGGATGCGTAACGAAAGCAAAGATTGAGAGCTGTGTGTATTATTATGAATGTAGGTTAATGGAAGTGCTTTAAGACAACTCACATTTGGAGAGCGCTGTTTGTTGCATTTATGAGGGATGAGTCGTTGATCTCTCCCAGGATCAATAGGGCACACATCTCATGACCCTGCAAGATAAAATACACAGTACTTAATGATAATGTGCTTAAGCAAAACCAACAAACGGCCTAAACATGTCGTAAATCATCAATATGATAAGTTGTAGCTGAAAATGAAATTAAAATGTTTGTTTAAATGTAATTTTGTAAACTCTACACAGTTGAATAATATTATATTACAAACATAATTAATAATATAATAATAGGGTGTGATATGACAGACAAAACAATGTGTTTGATTACATTTTTAACACCATCAGCAGGTTTTATCATATTTTGGAAGGTACAGGCATGCAAAAGTTATTGTGCCACTGCATGCCTACAGTACATGCATTTGTGTGTGTGTGTATGTGACCTTGCTGCAGGCTAAGTGAAGGGCAGTGTTATTATTGACATCCACCAGGGTCAGGTCTGGCTTCGCTTTGTGCAGCAAGAACTCTGAAATGCAGAAAATAAGGGAACATTTTTCACATCGAACGTGACAAGCAGGTGTTTCCATGTGGATCAACTTTAAATCACTACAACATGACAACAGATTTATACAGTGTATTAAAAAGCAACCATTCATGAGGACTGTGAGGGTCAAAACAACAAAACCGATGCATTAATCAATAGGTTTTGTCATAAAGATACAAACACATGAGGTTTAGCTGGTCTCGATCTGACCACAAGAATTTAAGTGACATACCAACAGCCATCGTCTGTCCACAGTCGGCAGCCACCATCAGAGCAGAGCATCCACGATGGTCTACAGCATTGACTTCTGCTCCCTGGGCCAGGACCAGCTGGACCCCAGCAACACTTCCTGAATGAGCAGCTGCATGCAGCGGAGTCCTGCACACACACATAAACATACATGTGAACAAACAGGATGGGCTACTGGACTATGAAAATACGGTCCAGTTTCTGCGAGTTATATAAGGAAACATCACGATCTTTGTTGGTTTCTTAAACTTTTCCAATTCTTAAAGGTACGACAAGATTCTACATCAGAGTAAGCAAACATTTGAATGAAAATGAATTTGAGGGAAATCCCGGACCAGATGGATGGCAATAATCCTTTTGAGCTGTTACAGGAATTATGAAATTGCATATTCACATTCATTGCTTATAAAGTGATACCCAACTTTATTTAATCTTAAAAATTCTACCTTTAAAACACTCATAGACCGATCAATACTTGCACTGCACATGGAATACATTTGTTATCATAACTCAGCTCTGAGCAGAACTCACCTTCCTTTGGCATCACTAACATTAACAACTTGAGGGCCAACAGTCTTCACTAGAAGTTCAGCAGCAACATCGTGTCCATTAACTCTGAGTAAAAGGAATACAATTTTGAAGGTCCACATTAGACATAATGTTCTAAATATCTGATAAACATATGAACTGTATGAGGAGGATTTATATTTATTATGGTACTCACAGAGCACAGTGCAATGGGGTGAAGTGATTTCCTTCCTGGTTGCTAAAAAGTTTGTTTTCAAGTAAAATTTGTAAACATCCTTCATGTCCTACAGACACAGACAGACAAATGATTAGTATTGAAATCTTTGGCTAAAATTATACCACACATGTTTAATCTGTATTCATACTCATGTTTGCTTTTTTCAGCACTAAACTTATTTCTTTTTGTAAATGGCTAAATTTGACATTGATTCCCCATGTCTTGTCTTACCATGGTAGGCAGCCCAGTGTGTGGGCGTGCAGCCTCTGTAGTCCAATATGGAGTCCAGCGGATCAGCTTTCATAGCAGCTATAAGCAGAGTTCGGAGTAGCTCCGTGTGGCCGAGGGATGCTGTGAGGTGCAGCGGGGTTCTTCCCTGAGAGTCTCTACACAGAGCAGAGGCTCCATGTTCCAACAGAGCAGATACGCAGTCCTCACTGCCCAACATGGCCTGCAGGAGGAGGACACGACATATGATGTGAGAGGGAAACAATACATCTGGAACATCCTGGGTCTTCAAATGGAACGTACCCATGACATAATTAAGTGCACTCAATAAAGTGAGGACTTATGAACACAGCAAATACACTTACAGCTCTGTGTAAAGCTGTGAAGCCCTTTTTGTCTGCAGCGTCAGCATTCGCTCCTTTCTCCAACAGGATGTGGACACAGTCCGTGTGACGGCCCAGAGCTGCCAGCATGAGAGCCGTCCTGTAAACAACAAACAACAAAAACAGGAATTGAATGCAGTGAGGATACTTCTCAAAAAGTACTGTCACCTGACTACGTTATATATCAGCAGATTTCAGAAAAAGGACAAGCAAGTAAATTAGATCAAATAATCACATTACCATTTATAATCACATTACATCTAGCTTCCAGATTAGCTGTCAATATTGTACTCACTCCAACAGGAACCATCTCTTATCAGCAGTATTATAATACTTATGAAATACAATATCAATATTAACAGTATATTATTAATTTATCTCTGACCTGTTACTTGCTTTGCTTTTTCTGTTACTGTGGTAACCAATGGATATAACACATTTTAAATTTATTCTATTTTTATTTTACATTAATAATGGTATCATATCTGTTTTAATGTACATTGAAATTTGTTTATGTGAAGCACTTTGTGTATGTAATTCCCTTGTTGTAAAGCACTTTGAGCTGCATTTCTTGTTTGTAAGGTGACATACAAATAATAGTATCAGTATTACCATTGTCACCGCTTTAGCCAGAAAATTCCTGAAAGTCTTGTGCAAGTAAATGTTTCTAATATGTTCCCATCTTGACGTCAACAAACTGTATGTTATACATTCTGTCATGTTCTAAGTTTTATATCAACAGTATTGTATGTAAAAGCTGTGCTCATCAGGTGTTTACCTTATCAATAATTAACAACAGATGAGAGTATAAAATTTTCAGTGACTCACTGTCCCTGTGTATCTGGACTGTCGATGATGTCGGCACTTTGTTCCCTGTTGACCAGTAAAAGCAGACAGTCCATTTGGCCCTCAGCAGCTGCACAGAGGAAAGAGAGTAAAAGGAAATGATTAAGTAAAAAAATATCAGTTTCACAAAGGGTTATTTCTGAACCATAAACATTTTAAGTTTATTCTATCAACACAACTCTAAAATTGAATTATACTGTGTGATTGTATCCTATCCTTGAACATCCAACACACACACACACACACACACCTGCAGCATGGAGAGCCGTCCACTTGTGCTTGTGCTCCTTCAGTGTGTAGGAGGCTTCATGTTTCAGCAGCACTTCCACACATGGGGCAAATCCTCTCTGAGCAGCCAGGTAGAGGGCAGTTCTGCCTTCAATGTCGCGCACATCCAGACTCACTAATGTCTCAGAGAGCAGACGCAGTGCCTCACAGTGACCATAGTACGCCTGTAGTGGCAGAACGCATAAAAACAGTAGAGTCAAAAGGCATGTAAATGCGTGGTGTACATTTAAGTCATATTTATTTTCAGTATATTCACATATTGTATTCATGTGCTACTCACAGCTAAGTGCAAAGGACTGACTGGAATATTACTTTCAACCTCTTCTAGACAGTTGAAAGAAATCTCAAGGAGCTGCAATAGTAAGAGAGGAAAAAACAGAAAACTTCATCTAGATGCAATCTATACACAAGAATATTCTATGTCAAAATCAAAGCCTCTAAATGAAAAGAAACCACTGACCAGTTCCAGGTGCTGTTTGTTCCCATAAGCTGCTGCATAGTGGACGGCACTGTAGCCCTTACTGTTCTTCAGAGTCGGGTTTGCCCCGTTGTCGAGCAAGAAGTCTAAACACCTGAACACACAGAGCAGAGAATAAGAAAAAGTGTCTGGGTATTATTATTCAAGAAACAAAATGTCATCAAAGAAACCTGTATCAAAACATATTTCTACCATAACTCTAATTACATCTAATGTATAAAGATAAAAGTTTCTACTTCTCCATCTACTTCATCATGAACAATATGTGACTTACAAAGAGGCTTCATGTTCCTTCTCTTCACTGTAGTCAGAGTTTGTTTCCCCTCTGTAAAAAGAGTTTTTAAAGGGCACTTTTAAACACAAAGTCAGGATTTTCATTAAAGAAAAGTTCACAGGATGTTGTCCTGTGATTAAAAGCAATAAAGCACGACGATGACTGTAAATGCTCACTCACCCACAAAAGGTGTGTGAAGCAGCAGCGTAGTGCAGAGGGCTGCAGCCTGTCAGGTCCGGCTCGTTGACCTCAGCGCCTGCTCTCACCAGGGAGATGGTGCATTGGCTGTTCCCATTAGCGGCAGCATAGTGCAAAGGAGATCTGCATGGTACAACAAGAGACAGCTGTGATATCAAGTGTACACAGGAGCAGAGTTCAGTTCTCCAAAGCTCCAACTATTCAGCACTAGCTTGGTGTTACCAGATCAATTTCTAAATTTGCATCTGCACTACAAGAGCAAATAAAACACAAGCTTCTAAAATCCCAAGGTTAATACAGGCCTGCTTACCTTCCCAAATTATCTTTGACATCCAGTTCAGCTTCACTACTCAACAACAGGTTCAGACATTCAATGTTTCTGTCATGAGAAAAATAAAAAGTCAGTGTTTCAATTGATGGCATCACACTTGATGCAAACAACTAGCAATAAAACCTTGAATAATACTTCCGAAAGTTTTAAATGAAAAAACTGATGGTGTATCAAATACGTTCTGAAAATATATTAACAAAAATACAGGTTTCAATAGTAGAAAAACAAGATTTGACCTATTTAATGGATGTGATGATGACCAAAATCCAACAGAAAATATGTAGAATTATCATTTCCACAGCAAATTGAAGAATATCCTTAAATAGTGTCAATATTTAGACACAAATACAATAATAATACTCTCTGGAAACATAGTGGGAAAATAGTTAAATATTTTTAACAATGATCAGTTGACAAACAATTTAATGGTTTATAAATGTATACATGTAGTCAAAAAGTAGGAATACAGCAATAAATTCAATTGTGTGTGTGTGTGTGTGTGTGTGTGTGTGTGTGTGTGTGTGTGTGTGTGTGTGCGCGTGCGCATGTGTTATAACTCACCCTCCAGAGGCAGCTGCATGCAGACATGTCCTCCCGTGTTCGTCTACAACATTTATATCAAACCCAACCGGCAATGATTGAGACGACATGATGTAAAACTGGCCTGAACGATACACAGCATACAAGAGCTCTTTGTTAGGAGGAAACTTTTTATAAATCAGTGAATTAGATCAGTTTAACTAATTAATAAATAGTGGAGCTCAGCCTCCCTCAGATTCTCACCATTAGACAGAAACTTTCGACAACAGTCTGGAAATCCGTAGAGCGCCGCCAAATGCAGTGGAAGCATCCCATGAATCCCTGGTCTGTAGAGATCATAACAAGGATCATTTACTTAAGTGTGTGAAAACAGAACAGTTTATTTTGATGATGATTGAAATTAACTCAAGCTAATTTGTTTTTAATGCTTTTAAATGTTTCCAACTACAAGGGAATTTGTTGGTTTGGGTATGAAAGCATTGACAGTGAGTTTGCATTATCTGTCGATGTGAAGCAGAAACTAATCGGATAATATGTCATAACTGAGTTTGTACGTGTGTGTGTGTGTGTGTGTGTGTGTGTGTGTGTGTGTGTGTGTGTGTGTGTGTGTGTGTATTAGGGTTTAATTAGTTAGGGTTACAGTGCATTTTTTTGAGTTTCCCCGAGTATCATTGCTGACATGACAGAATGAGATTGTAATCCCAGTTCTATTCAGATAGGAAACATCATGTATCATTGCAGCTAGATTATACTAATGGACTCATCCTTTAGTATGAGTGCACAAATTCAGGTTACCTGGCCTTGTCAGCACCATTTGTCAGCAGAGTGCTGATGAGCAGCTCCTGACCATATCTGGCAGCAACATGAAGAGGAGTGTTTCCATAAATGTCAACGCAGTCGATCTCTGCACCTGTATCCAGAGGGAGGAGGAGGCATGACTTCAAAAGGAGGAAAGGTTTCAGTGGAGGACATGCTTGGAAGAAATTGCTGTAGATAATGTAAATACTTTCTGTAATTTACATTACCATTTTGGATGATAATCTGTGAGCCTGTAAAGCGCCCGTGCATGGCAGCCATATGCAAAGGGCTCTTCCCTTCTTTATTCTGTTAAACAGCGAACATTATACATGTTCAGTAAAAATTATGACGCAAATCCTCATTATCTGCATATCTGATCCTCTGATCAATCACTACAGTCAAGCAACAAAACCACTTATTAAAAATAAGTTCTTTACCTGCACGTTGACATCAGCACCATTGTTGATGAGCAGCTCGAGACACAGCACCCCGCTGGAGGAGGCGGCAGCCAGATGCAGCGGCGTGCTGCCGTGGTGGTTGGCCTGATTGATGTTTGCCCCACAGTTCACCAGCTCAGTGGCCACACTGTCCTGCCCTGTGTAACAGGCCATGTGGAGAGCCGTGCTCCCAAAAGCGTTGGGTTCATCAATCTGATGGGAGACAGAGGAGTTCTTCTCAACTGATGTGTAGGAAATGAATCACATCTGGTCAAGGTTGCACTTCACATGATCTGCAGAATATATAATCCATGGCAGCTATGAGACACTTTACCTCTACAACCAGTCTCATCAGATATTTGACCACGTCTAACTGTCCACTGGCAGCTGCAGCATGAAGCGGAGTGTAACCTCGTTTGTCCTTGGACATCACATCAGCACTGTGAGAAAGCAGCAGCTTCACGACCTCCACATGTCCTGAAAGGAAGGATCCACAGTTACTAAGAAAATCTGTGAGTGCATGCACATCACACACCAATCTCTCCTGCGGGCCTGTTGCAAACTGCAGCATAGTTAGCGAAACAATTTAACATGATATTCAGCAGATTTTTACCTTGTTATGACACTTTTTTTGGTTTAATTTAAACAGACTGAGGCTGAGTTGATAAGCCAAGCCAATCTCATACTGTTGTCACAAATAATATCTGTGTGTTTTTTTATACATGTATTTGTCTTTTTTTTTCAATTATCTGGTATTTGTTGCATCTTTTTTAGTTTGTAATTCATTGTTTCTTGATGTATATTAGTGTGTCCTATATAGAAAGTCTATAATCTGGGTAAAAATATACACTGTATGACACCACTTACCAAGGTATGCTGCCCAATGGATTGCCTGCCTTTCTTTTTTGTCTTTGGCACTCAGGTTGGCACCTTTGCTCAGGAGCAAATTCACCATCTGCAGAAACATAACAATTGGGTCAGCTAGTGTCAATTATAAACATATTTTTTTTTAAACAGGGCTCTGGTTATAGTTTGGTTGTATGGAGGTGCAGATCTTGAACTAAACTAGATTAACATAGTTTTAGACAAATGCTTCTCAAACCTTCAAAAACCATGTCCCTCAGTCATTAACCATCTTCCTGAAGTAAATTTACTTCACAGCAGTGTTATTTACTTAAATGGTAACCGGCAAACCAAAAAATTTAGACACTACCATTGAACAGAATGAAGACTTGTGTTTACCTCTCCATGGCCACTGTGCGCTGCATGATGCAGTGGTGTCCTCCCAGACCTGTCAGCAACATCCAGGCTGCACACATGTGGTATCAGAGCCATAGCGCAGCCTGCAGCCCACTTTGCAGCTGCCATGTGTAAAGGTGTGTGCCAGAACTTGTCCCGTGTGTTGACCTCTGCGCCGTGGTTTAGTAGTAGCTCCACAGCCCTCTGAGGAAAAGCACAAAATCAAAGAAGACGGAAGTTAGGTAACCCTAACCCTAACATCACAATCTGGTGGTGATATCCTTAGAAAAGTGTTTCTCCCGCAGTGTTATGAAACAGGAATATACTTGATTTTGTGAGGCAGCTGCTCGATGTAAAGGAGTCAGCAGACCCTGGTCCTTGGCGTTGACATTAGCGCCTGTAAAAGGAAACAAAAGCAAGAATAGACTTTTCTTATTGAAAGTTCCTCTGTACTTGACTTGTATTAATAACTAGAAAAACTGATTTGTTAAAAAAAAAAAAAGATATAAAGAAAATACAACCATATGTATAGTAGTTGATAACAAATGTCCTAATTAGTTACATATTCTAATTGAAATAAGTTGTTTTTTCTACCTGAAGCGATAAGCAGGTCCATAGTGTGGACATCGCCCAAATAAGCAGCAGCATGAAGTGGTGTGCTTTGTTCTTGGTCCTGAACAAAACAAAGAACAATAAGACACAGAAATATGCTGTCACAGATTTTGACAACAGCTTGACAACCTGGCAGTAACCAGAAACTCATACATGGCTGAATTTAAAAAAATTACGGGAGAGACATAGCTCAAATGTTTTTGCAAGCTCAATACACATTTGACCCAGATTACAAAGCATGGACATTTGATAACACAAGTTGCATATACCTGCATGTTTTCAGAGTTAATGTGTGATAATATTACCAGTGAATTGACATCTTCATGGTTCAACAAAAATGTCACTTCCTCTGCGTTGCGGCTGAATATAGCCTGGACCAATGGAGACTAAAAGATTTGACATGTACAACAGATAAAGAACATGATGACAATTACATTAAAGCATTTTCAACTAAACAAGAAAACTTGTTGAAACCTTTACAGTTAATTAATAGATTCATTACTTTGCTGAGGTACCAAAAGGGAGTAACAATCACTTCTCTGTGCATTTACAGTAATGTCAATGATTCGATTGGCTTGATGGAAATTAATTAATTGGTGTATGCAATCTGCTGCACTTAAGCTAATGAAATCACGTGAAATTCAATGCATTTTTATTGTACTGGCATTTGTTTTTGACTGGACGAAACAAAGAGACTATATTACTATCATGCAAAACTTTTTGTTAAAGTCAAGATGTTTTTTTCTAGGAAAATTAAAACATGACTCATCAATATAGGCCATCCACAGCTAACGGTCAGCAAATAAAGCTATGCTTTAGAGAAATGTGGGTCAATTTACAGATTGATGATTGCTTGATTGTCAGGGTTTGGACGTCATGTACCAAGAAAAGCCCAGTGACCCCAGTGCTATGTGCATTACACAGCTCAAACATCAAACATCAAACATCAAACTGAAACTCGGTCTAGCTTTGCACGACAGTGAATTTGTAACATTAACTAGCTTTGTAGCAAACTTTGCTCGCTAACATAATTAGCCTGCTGTTTGTAGAGCCGGTGAGGAGTACTGTTAGTTATCTAAAGACGACACGGAAAGCTTTATTCACTACCTGGTCCTTGAGTTTTCTTAACTCCATGTCCCAATCACTCTGGAAGCTCCTTCATTGAGACTGAGTGTAGATTTGACATTTACATGTCACTCTGTAGCAGCTTGTTAGCCTAGCCTCAGCTTAGTAGCTGCTGTGATATATGTGATGTGTAGTTAGTTGCCTGAATATCGCGAGAGAGGTTAAAGAAACGTGATTTGGAGGCATCAACGTGAACGTGTCTCAAATTTGTCTCGCATTAAAGTTCTTTACTGTGTTCACATTGATTAAATCTAATAAATGTGCTTAATAAATAAGTCGAGGTATTACTTTATTGTGAAAAAGACAAAATTTCATCTTAGTGGATCAACAAACAAAGACAATAAGCCTTATTTTGATTGATTAAAATGGGCTCCACTGGAAAAGTTGTGGCAATGGCAATGAATTAATAAATAAATGAATGGATAAACAGATAAATAAATAAGGTTAGAGTGAGTGATGGAAAGTTTTAAAGTACTTTTACTCAAGAACACATCTGAAACTCATACCACTTTATATTTCTAATTCATTTAAATTCAGAGTAAGGTGTTTATTGGGTGCTAAATTTAACTCAAACACATTTATTTGATGTAGATTTTATTTTATTTATTTATTTGAAAATATGATGAAAACTACACTGCAGTGTAAATGTGCAATAAACTGGACTGTCATCACAACCTGACAGGCTAAACCCAGGGCACCACTATCACGAGGACACTTCAAACGTCTACCAATCAGAGCCGCATTGTGACGCATGCGCCTTGAGTCTTGAACTTACCGTTGACATGGAAAAATACGACTTTGCCGGAATCTGCTTGATTACGTACGACTTCGCTACCCACAACTTTACACAGATGGTGTCAGTTTAAAAGCAGATTTATTCGTCAAAACTAAAATCCATCATTTTACTCTCCCACAAGGTGTAAGCAGGTAAGATGGCTTTCATAGTTTGATAAGGGCAATGTTAGCATATTCAGCCAGACGGCTAACATACCATAGAAACTTGTTAGCTTGCCCACAGTGCACTGACGGTGTTGGTGTTAGCGCACCAGGTGTTGGATCAGAAGGTGATGGCCATTGTAGCGAGCGAGCAAGCAAGCGTGGTTTACTTCCTAAGTAGCTGGTTCAGCTGGAGCCACATTACCGTTTACCTAAGTTATCGGGACCAGAGGTCATGTGTTTAAGTTGTGGTCAGTTTCTCAATGCTGCTGCTTCCTCAGAGAGTTTGTAAGATCATTGACACTATTGCAGCATAACAAGGGTGACTTTGACAGCTGCAACACTGCTTTCGTTGCACTTTAAGGCAAAATCCAGCCTTGAACAGAATGTTCTCTGTGTTTTAATTCACGTGACAAAGGTGGAAATCAGAGCATCCTCCTAAATGATGAAGTCATCAGGTGACTCTTAATGGATTTGACCCACTAACAAAGATAGTTATGTCATCATTATTAGTCATTCAATATAAATTGAGCAGTAAAAGTCATAGAAATAACTACTGTTAATTAGATGCAAGGGTACCATTTTCTTAAGATCTACTTAACATACTTGACTTTGTGCCATATTGTATTGGCTGGTAAAGCAGAGCAAATACTGTAAGACCAGCTTCCATGGTAATGTTCTTCCATGGTGAGTTTAACTGGAAAATCAAAAGCCTACATGTTATTCTTTACATGTGTTGCTGGAGCTTTGATGCACCTTACTGAAATTAATTCGCCACTGCAGGAAAATAGCTTTCTCAAATGCCTTACATCTGTCTGAATATGTTAACTTTCTAATGGCTATCTCCAGTCACGGCTCTAAAAGTGAAGTTGACTGTAAATAAAATAACTGCCATGATAAATATGCCACTGATATATCCTGCATTTGGAAGATTGTGTTGTATAAATTTGAAAAACAGGTTTGATGCAAGGCGAAACACATGTTGGATTTTGTATACGATTTTAAGAGTTGTTATGGCTTGTATTTTTTTTTTTGGTTGGACCAAAAGCTCATGGCTGTATGTGAACAGAGGTAGACATTAATGATTTCAGTTGGTGTTGTGAGTTCTGCTCTTGATGGACCAGTTCTTTTGCAAAAGTCAAGCATTTGTATATTTTGGATTTCCTGGTTACACCAGGCCAGAGATAACTCGTCTTTTAGGAAAAGGTGTCATGAGAAGTTGTTGCTTCTTCATTCTTAATTCAGTAGTACATTTTTAGTTTTTTAAACTTCAGAATCAGTCTTTTTTTGCATGGGGGCGTACAAGTCTACAAGGGTCAGAATTTTAGGGGCGTAACATTAGAGATCATTTGTCAGTTTGGGAGTTGTCATAGATTTAGTGATTGTAAAAGCTGTTCTGTGCAGATTAGGCCTCTCTTGTGTTCATTGAGGCCAAAGCTATGAGGGAAGTTAGATGCAAGGATGACTAATTGATTCCTTTTCCTATTAGGGTTTGCTACTGTCTAACTGAGATGTAGAAACCTGGCCAATCCAACTTTCCAACATTTTGTAATCTCAAAATGACTCATTCAGTTGATGACACAAGTTGATGTTTCCTCTATGAACGTCATACAGTTACTGGATGATATTTTGATTTTATGGATTCAGTTTGACCAATTCTTTAGCTACAGGGAGATTTTTTTCTATTATCAGGACATACACATGGTTGCCTATGGAATGTGACAGGAATGATGTCGACACATTCAAAGAGAGTTACACAAACCAGGATTTGAATTCAGGTTACACTGTGACAAGCACAGAATATATACCAGTATGTCAGATGTAGCTCAGATAAGAATGATAGTACACAAAATCAAATTCCTCTGTTGATACATTTGTATTTGGCGTTCATACTAATATGGCACTGAGTGAATGTGGGGAGGTGTCCAGTGTCACAGTGTACTTTAAGCGGACCAACCTGAGAATCTGTTGGGACAAGGGGTCTGTAACAGCGACTAGAGGTCAGTCAGAATCTGTACAGGTCAGACTCACCAGTGATTGCAACAGATTACTGTGTGTTTGTTTTTGTGTGAAAAAAAGAAGAGAGGAAGTGTGCACAGTGTCAACAACTTCAACTAGGTACTGGGACAAAGGAGGCAATGGAAGAGCATAGCACAGTAGATAGCTGCACAACGAAATATATGCAAATATATGCAATGAAATGTATATGAAATAACTGCACAAAAAATATCACCTGTAACCCACTAAATTGTTTTGTTTGGAAGGGAAATCTTTATCAGACAAACACACTTGGAGACATATCTGAAGAGTTGACTTATGATTGGAAACCTTAAAGGGAGATCACTTTCTCCCACTATTACTACTTTCATACCTGGTTAGTGCAATCTATACAAGAGGGAAGTGAACATGTCATCCTCTGTGCAGAAAAAGAGGAAATACTGCTTGATGTTGGATCCTGCAACAAGGTACTCGACTGCCTGAAAACGATAAAATGTTGTTAAAAGAAGTGTGCGTTGAACAGGGATGAGGAAATCATTCAGTTCATGGTGGTGTGTGAGGGCACATAGTTGTTTGAAGACTTGAAGGAGTTGTTGAGACTGATTGAGTTTAAAGAAAGCGATTTGAGCAAAAGGATGCAGCTGAAGCTCCCTCCATTGTAACATATACCTGCAAAAATGTAAATGATTATTTGTGCAGTTAAGAATTGTGTAATTGTGTATTTATGGGTTTTACAGTTAAGTGTACGATATAAACGTAAGGGGTTGGCAGACATATTTGAATGTTCATGTTGTAGTGTGTTCATTGACTGTATGTGACTGCTGACTGTGGCCACATGAGAACACATGACAAAAAATGAAGGAGCCCTGCGGCCAAGGAACAAGTGACTGCCAGGCTGGAAGCCAGATCTGGCCCCAGGGTCGATTTTAGAAGGCCCCTCCACAAGCTTAAAATTCACTGCTAAATCTGGCTAATTAGTATTTTTTTAATGATTCCCATTGAGTACAGTAATATCTTTTTTCATAGATAACATATAAAGTAAGAAAGCTTAAGTAATTAGAAAGGGGGAAAAAATAATAACTTGCAGAAAAGCTTGCCCATAGGCTGAGGAGGTTAGGTGGTTCACCGTGTAGGTGCTTGTGCATGTAATATGCTACTGAGAGGGGAGAACTGTCAGTCTCTCAAAATAAACGATTAGAGGATCCCAGACTTAACTTTATAATTGATCCTTTTAAGGATATTTTTTAGATTTTAAACAAATTGATATTTTATTATTACTCAGATTCTCATGTTGTTGAATGTATTGTTGCTACAGAGCAGCTACCTTATCTTTGCACCTTATCCCATAGATAATGCTAATTACTCTGGGCACATGTTAAACAGGAGGAAGTGGCACCTTTATGGAAACCTTGACTGTTGGGAAAGCTGCTCCGTCTGCTGCCTCAGCTCCACTTTTGCCTCATATGATCCCATAGTCATGTGCCTTCAGAGGTGCTGCAGTCTCTGTGTCAGAGAACAGTGTTATAGAACACAGTTGTGTGGCAGCAGAACTGAGGTGTAGCATTTCAGCATAGTTTCACACAGTGTTTATTGGTGGTGGTGGTTTTAAAGGCAGGATGCCTCTGGTAGAAGTGAAACGCTGGCTTCAGTGCTTTACTTAAAGCTTCCTGTAAAAGATTGAAATTGAAGAAGTGATTTTTCATTCTTCATGCTGTTAATGTTGCTGAGTCATTATCATGACTTGTGACTTTTAATGTTGATTTCATAGGGAACAAAATGTTGCTCAGTCATGCCTCGTGATGAGGTTCCTTGTACTTACTGTGAGAAAAGCCAAAAGTTCTTCTACAGTACAACAAAGGAACACAAAAGCAGTCTTCTGAGCTAATAACTGTTTTCCCCTCAAGAGTCGTGTCTCTCATGCTCCTTCAGATTATCTAACTGTTGTTGTCTTATTCCAGGGAGGCTGATATCCATCCCTCAGGTTCCCAGGGATCCCTCAGCTCGACCTGATGAAAGCCGAGCAAGACGGAGACCTCCTTGAAGGTAACTGCTTAAGATAACAGAAACATGACCGTCAGAGTACAAACCCACCAGCCATGCTCCCCAATATTCAACACATACTATGTGAGTGTGCAAGCTGATAGAGCTGCATAAAACAATATTTCAACAGGGTGCATTTTGTCTTGCATGCAAGTAACCAAAGTGCAATGGTTTAAACATAAAGAAATGGTGAAAACTCAGACAACTTATTTCCAAAAAGGAAGATTTGTCTTTACTTATGATCCTAGAGTTTGTTTGGTTTCATAGTTATTCAAGAATCTGCATACTGTTTATTCTCATTACCTCCTTTGTGAACTTTATCACTGCTTATGTGATACTGTTTGATTCATTAAAGGTTAAAGGGTAAAGGGTCCCTCTGCAGATTATTTTTGTTGTGGTTGTGTTTTATTGACAAGAATAGATTTAGCAATTTAGTGCTGGGGTGTGTGTAGTTTACTTCCCTTTCCTCAAGAGAGTCATTTTTAGAGACACGGTGTGAGAATGACGTTGTGGCATCTTAAAAAAAAAAAGAGAGGAAAAAAAGGATGATAAAGGCTGAGGCATATAAAAGCAGAGTCCTTGTTCAGGAACAGTGGACTCTAGGACCAGCAGTGAGTTGGAGATGAAGGAAGGAGAGACTGAGAGGTCCAAACTCAGTGAGTAGTTTACATTGTTTGCAGAACTTTTTCAGTCAGTCTTGAATTTTTGTATTCACTTCTCTTCTATATGTAATCCTTTTTCTTTCATTGTGTTTTCATAAAACATGTTGATGGAGTTGTAGGGTTTAGTGTAATGGATACCCTGATTAAAGGTTTATTTACTGACTGAGTGAATACGTGTCATTAAAGTCTTAAATCACTTACGTAGCCATTTCGAAATTGAGGTTAAGGCACTTTAACTTATCAGCAGTGACTATTTTACAAAGGTTGCTTCTGGTCTTTGAACCAGCACAAATCTTTAAGGTATGCACCTTCTTTAACTGAGCTCCTGTACCCCAGACAAGTCTTAGGTACTCCTGACTTCAACAGTTTCGTGACAAAAGAATGAAGAAAGCTGTGCTTTGGTTTATGGAAGGAGGCTAGAAAAGTCTGGTGTGGTTTTTTCATAGACTGGCAGAGCTGTGGATGTGTCTCTGCTCAGACATAAAACCTCACTGGTATTTCATGGATAGTAAATTAAAAACAAGGTTTAACCACATTTGCTTAGTTTTAATCAGATTTTAGAGGTGCTTCATACAACTGAGGGAGCTTCAGACCCAGTCAGTATCAGTGTGGCACTGATCTGACTGAGCTCAGAAGTTTTTCAACTCTTAAAGTTACTTAAAGTGGAGGTTTTGATTATTGATTTGTTCTCTTATGATATTCTTTACTTTCATGAGATCAGGTACTTCAGGTTTATTAATTAAAATTCAGTATACAGGGACCATGATACAGTTAGATGAATTTAACTTATTTAACTATGTTATAACTACCAACCACACATAATTTGCAGCACATCTCCAAATCCCAGCAATTGCGCAAGTAAGTGAAACCTTAATCAGTACATGATGTTCCGAACTACAAAAATGCAGTTAGGTTGCACCTAAAGCTGCAACAATGAGCCGATTAATCAAGTAGTCAGTTAAAAACTGATGAATTGCCAACTATCTCAATCATAATTTAAATATTTCAGTTATTTTTGAGCGACATTGTCCAACAATTGCTGGTTCCAGCTTCTGAAATGTGAAGATTTGCTGCTTTTCTTTGTCATTTATGATCGCAAATACAGTCTTTTGGTTTTGGATTGAAACAATTTAAAGACGTCATTTTATAGACTAAATTATTCATCCATTAATCATTGTTATAGGCCGATGTATCAATAATTTAATGAATCTGTACTTCCAGCCCTAATGGCATCTGAGTTGCTCAGAAGCTGTTGCTGTATGTTTGGTTGGCAGGAAGCCGGTCAACAAGAGATGGAAAGACAGCTTAGTGTTACAAATGACTGTCTTGTCTCTGTTAGTCTCCTCTCATCACTCTGTTTCTCTGTGCTTTTGTCAGAGGACTCCCCTCAGGACAATGGAGTCCAGACAAACCAGTACAGCTCCATCTCTCCTCCTGCATCACCTGTGGCCCAGGAAGAACCCTTCTCCACCTACTTTGAGGATAAGGTGCACATTCCCGAGAATGTCAGCCAGGTACTCACCATGTTGCACAGCTACCTGTTCATATAAAGTATTCATCAAAACTGAAGCTCAATTGTAGTAGCTATCATTGTCTGATTAACCAAACATGTTTCATTTGTTTGACCCTTGTTGGATCAAATTTCAGGTATTCAGTTTCCGTAAACTCTGGGCCTTCACTGGACCAGGCTTTTTGATGAGCATTGCTTACTTGGATCCAGGGAACATTGAGTCCGACCTTCAGTCTGGAGCTAAAGCTGGCTTTAAGGTGATTTATAAAAACATGATAATCTAGTCATTCTGTGCTCTCATTCAGATTTTATTTGCTAGTTAATGGGTGTGGATTTCAGAGAGTATCTCTTTGATTGGAATCTGGTTGAGCCTTTTCGCAAAGCTCATTTGTTCATACCACTTTTGAGGAGGTGATTCTGCAGGTTTTCGTTGCGCTCTCCACAAAGTTACTGATGTGTTCAATGTATTACTCTAAGTGAAGAAATCAGCTTCATCTCATGCACCATGAGTTATTATTATTTCATTCATAATTATTTTCACTGTATTACTAAAAATAAATTTGATTGTTCATTTGTTCACTGGTGCCTCCCAGTGTCTTAAATGAATACAAACACAGGTAGTTATTAAATTAATTTGGAAATGTTCGCTGATTTTGCCTTTCTTCCCTAGCTCCTATGGGTGCTCCTTGGAGCCACCATCATCGGGCTGCTGCTGCAGAGGTTAGCTGCACGCCTCGGGGTCGTCACAGGGATGCACCTGGCTGAAGTCTGCAACCGCCAATATCCCATGGTGAGCATTCTCCACTCTCATTACACTCATTACACACCTCATCTACCTTCTTTTGCTGTACATAAACCTTTTTTAGTGCACTCAGCTTTATTGAATATTGAGAGTGTTAAATGTTTTGATTCTGTATTCTTCTAGTTTGTTGAATATCTAAAAAAATGTTGTTGAATATGTAAAAGTAGTGCTCTTCTGTGTGATTAAGATGAGAAGCCAACATGACATATGCCCTTCAGTAAAGAGAGGATTAAACTCTGGCCTACTCTCTGTTTATCTTAATTTTGTTTCTTGTTCAGGTTCCTCGGATCATCCTATGGATGATGGTGGAGCTGGCAATTATTGGCTCAGACATGCAGGAGGTCATTGGCTGTGCCATAGCTCTCAACCTACTCTCCGTGGGCAGGTACCATCTTCACTTCTTGCACTTAAAACATTTTTAAAGTTTTTTTTTTTTTTTTTAATAGTGATAATTGACCAAAAAATACATTTTCCTGTCTTTCTTCTGCAGGATTCCACTGTGGGCAGGAGTCCTCATCACCATCACAGACACATTTGTGTTCCTCTTTCTAGACAAATATGGTACATATGCATACATTGTTACGTACTTATCAGTGTCGATGTGTCCCGTTGTTGATACATGTTATGTCTCCTTGCAGGCCTGAGGAAACTCGAAGCTTTCTTTGGCTTTCTCATCACTGTCATGGCTCTTAGCTTTGGTTATGAGGTAAACGATTGTCACAGTTTCTAATATATTTCAAGTGTTTGTTGAGGCACCATGACATGTTTGACTGTGTGTTGTCTGTTTGTAGTATGTGCTGGTAAAGCCAAACCAAGCGGAGCTGCTAAAGGGGATGTTCTTACCTTACTGTGCTGGCTGTGGACCTGTGCAGCTGGAGCAGGCAGTGGGAATTGTAGGCGCTGTCATCATGCCGCATAACATCTACTTGCACTCAGCACTGGTCAAGGTTAGACGTGTATATGTTGTCATATTCAGACAAGCAATGTTTGACACATAGTATTATTAATACCATAAGCTTAGTGGGATGAGTGACATTTATCTTTCTTATGTACCAGTCTAGAGACATTGATCGCAAGAATAAGAAGGAAGTAAAGGAAGCCAACAAGTACTTCTTCATCGAGTCCACTATCGCTCTTTTCATCTCCTTCCTCATCAACGTCTTTGTCGTAGCAGTCTTTGCTCAGGCTTTCTACAATAAGACCAATGCTGACGTGGTGGGTACATATAGTATTACAGTAAGAATCCACTCCTCTTTATTGAGTACTTGGTTGTTCATTATGGAATATAATAACACACATCATCCATCTTGTGTTTGTGTCCCTGGTTGCAGAATGAATCTTGTAATAAAACCGGCAGCCCTCACACAGATCTCTTCCCTCTCAACAACAACACACTGGAGGTGGACATCTACAAAGGGGTATGTCTGATCATAATTACAATAACAATAAATCCTCACTGTTGAATATTTACTGAGACAGTATAAGTTACTTTTGTAGTCAAGCACAAGATTCAGATAATTGTGAAGTTAGATTAGCAGCCTCACCTGCCATGAGTATTGAGCATTTTATAATTACAATCAAAGACGAAGAAAAACAGAAGAAGCACGAGGGCCAAAAATGCACCTGCAATTGCCACTTCTGGAAATCTTCTAAATTTTGAAATGCATCTTTTTGTGTTCTGAACCGCTCTCTTTTCTCAATTATCTTCATTATAAGCGAGCCATCTCAATGCCTATATCAAGGGATGTTAGATGAATGAGGGATAACTTATTTCTCTGTTGGTGTGTTCAGGGAGTGGTCCTGGGCTGTGTCTTTGGCCCTGCAGCCCTCTACATCTGGGCCATAGGGATCCTGGCAGCTGGACAGAGTTCCACCATGACAGGCACTTACTCTGGGCAGTTTGTCATGGAGGTAAGAATGCCTGCTGGTTTTATACATGGGAATGGTTTAACAGACAAACAACAGTGTGTGTGCTCATGAGTTAACTTTGATGTTTTCTAAGGGTTTCCTGAACCTAAGGTGGTCCCGTTTTGCCAGAGTGCTGCTGACCCGCTCTATTGCCATCACGCCTACACTGCTGGTAGCTATTTTTCAGGATGTTCAGCATCTGACTGGGATGAACGACTTCCTCAATGTGCTTCAAAGCATGCAGGTCAGGACAAATCCTTCCCTTGACATGTATTCTGTCAAAACAATATATATAACATTAGATATATACCCTTCTTTTACTTTTCCTGTTGTGTAAATTGTGATTCTGTAAGATATTCAGGTTGACTTTTCTGTTTCTAGCTTCCATTTGCTTTGATTCCAATTCTGACCTTCACAAGTCTGACATCCATAATGAACGACTTTGCAAACGGATTGTGAGTGAAATATCTAAACTTTTTTTTAACATGTTTTTATCATTAATCAAACATTAATTACATAATACACAGACTTTTCATTTTTGAGCCCCCCCCACAGGCAAATTCATCTAGCAACTACCCTTCCCCCAACATTGCCCCTCCACAATTGTTAAAATGGCACAGCATTGTCCCAGGTCACAACTGGGGTGGTTTACATGGATAAAAATGAATTTAAAAATTTTTTATAACAAAACAACAGAGACTCCCTTGAAAATTCAACCAGCGTGTATTGAACTACCAACCACCCTTACTGCACCACATATAGCTAATTTCTTTGGGTCCATTTTATTTCTGAGTTGAGCTGATATCTGGAGATACAGATACAGCAGCCTGAATTATAGTTCCTTTGCTTTATGCCATGGATAAATGAATCGTATATTCCCATATAGCTTTCTTAGTAGCTTTATCCATCCCCTCCCCGAGGTCGCAAATCCAGGTTTGCATGATTGCGTCATTTAATTTACTGGACTTTTAAATGGCCTCATAGCAGCATCCTACTACTACCACTACCTATACATACCTATTGCTACCTAGTTTATAAAGAAATTGCTATATATAACGGACAGTATAAAAAAATCAACTAAAACTGACTCTGCTCCAGATTAGTTAATTTTAAACTATGTTAACTGAACGTTCCTCCATTTCTAGAAAAAAGGAAAAAAAAACAAAACAAGGCAGTAACTCAGTTTTAGAGACAGGCCAAGATTGAGTTACACAAACTACAAATGTACCCTGTTGTCAGACTGTTAGAGGAACACACTACTGACTGGTCATTTCAGAAAAAAACATTATTTCCCAATGGTCTAATCAACTGCATGTTTTTTTAGGGTGTGGAAAATCTGTGGAGGCATCGTCATCCTGGTGGTTTGTGCAATCAACATGTACTTTGTGGTCGTTTACGTGACGTCACTGAACAGTGTGCTGCTCTACGTTTTCGCTGCTCTGCTTACCGTGGCCTATCTGTGCTTTGTGGGCTACCTGGTGAGTGTGATAACTGCAACAAGCAAAATCATAATATGACATCTAAAAAAAAAAAAAAAAAAAAAAGATTAGTAAAATAAAAACATACAGTTTTTTAAATGCATAAGTGTGCTGGTTGTATCTTGACTTCTCTTTCCCTTGTCGTTGTCTGCAGGCATGGCACTGTTTGGTTGCCTTGGGTGTTTCCTGCCTGGACTTTGGCAGCAGGGTAAGCAATCGACCTGCTGTGCTCATAGAGGAGCCGTCTGAGTACGACTCCTAGGGCTGAACAGGACAGTAACCACCAGCATTCCTCTTTCTTCTTGGAGACACTGAGTTCTGTACACAACCAGTACTCATTTAGGATCTTAAAGCACATTATCTGTTAATGTCGATGTGTTTATTTTGTGTCGGGCTGGGTCTCATAATATGGTGCTTTTTGGGTACCCGATGAATATAATTATTACTTCACCAGCACAGAAAATACAAAACCAGTATTCAGTGACATACTGTGATATGACTATATTATACAACATGTAACTGTATTTATAATCAACCCAAGTATTTGTATTTGAAATAGAATTTTCCATCCTTTTTCAATTGTTTTCAGTAAACATCTTTTTTTCTTATTTATTAACTATCTACCTAAAGTAATCATCTTTTTTTGATTGATTTGATTTAAGACAGGTACTAAAGCTAGCTGCCTCGCACACTTTGCTCTCTGTGAGCTCTCTTGATAATGTGAAGCAGTGTGTCCTGCTGCTCATTCTGGTATGATTTCCTCTCAGTCTACCTCAAGATCCTCTATTATCCTATCTCAACACATTGTACTGTCTCTGTAGCAGTTTGATTCACTGGATTTTTGCATCTAACAATAATAATCCTACTTTCTGTACCAAAAATCACCAAATGAGATCCAGCCCTACTTGTGTTAAAAACGTTAGACTATGGGGTTTTGATGTTGTGAGCTGATTTCCTGTCTAACATGTCAAAGAAGCTTAAGTGGCTAAAGTTTCAGTAACATTCATGACTGATGCTTGTACTTCATTTGTCACTTCTCCTGTGTGAAGTCCAAGTTTTTTTTCTCTTGTTCTACTCAATCCCAGTGTGGACATCTGCTCAACTTAACCAAGTCAAGAATGAAGGAGGTTTTTTAAAAATATGAGCAGAATGTTAAGTCAGATGTGTGAAGTGAAGCTTGGTATGACTGCAGCTTCATCCTCCAAGCCTCTTTTAGTGCCTACATAATCTGGATGACATGTTAAAGTGGGAAAGAAATAAGTTCAAAATGGTGTGCAGGAGTTGTTGAGTTGCTCTTGACTGTGAGGGTTAACATGTAAAAATATTGATTTGTATTTAGCCCTTGTTAAATGACAGCAGGATGATTTTCTATTCTATGTTTTTATTTAGTATTGTGGTTTTAGGAGAAGAGACTGATAGACATGTATTGTAACATGAATATGTGATATAACAGGTATTACAATACATGTGGTTATCATTTATGAAAGGACTGACTTATTTAAACTGCTATGCAGACATGAGAAGGAACTTCTCATTTAGCAGCTTGAAAATAATGTAATAGTTATAATTGTTGTAAATGTCATGACAAAGCTGTGGTTAAGGAACTAGAAACAACAGTTAAAGAAAAAGGAGTCAAAACAAGTACAGAGGAAATGTATTTTTAAAGCCCAAAACCACAAGTTTGTCTCAGACTGCTCTACAATCTATCTTTAAACCCTTGAAACCAGTAATTTTGTGCAGTCCATGCAGTCTGGTGAGATTCATTCAAATGTTGTAATTGTTTATGTTAATTCTTGTGCATCTTTTACTGAATTAAGCTATGGTGTGTCCAGCACTCTGCACTGACTCATTTATTAAGACATCCTCATGAGAAAAAAACCAAAAACATTTGTTCTGCTTGCCTTCAAAGTTTGTCCCTTATTTTTAGATTTATGTCTGTTTCTTTTTCACTAAAAATGGAAGCACCATTAATGTTTACTGTAGATTTTTAATGGGTTCATTGGGTTTTAGACTTGATTCTATGAAGAATTTTAATGAAGCAACAGGCAAATATAATAAACCAATGCAAACAGAATTAAACTTGTTTTAGGTAAAAAAAACTCAATAGATCACAGCTGAGACTAAATAAAATACCCACTCTGACTTGACACAGCTTGTTTCAGTCTGACACGAAGCACGAGAAGCAGAACTGCACAACAGCTTTTTCATTGATCTTCTACAGCAGTAGAGTATCATGTCCAAACCTTGAATAAGGTCAGAAACAGTTTGACTTTTTTAAATTAAAAGAAGAAATCAGTGAAGCCAAATGTGCAAGTTTATAATAGTACTGTGCAGCTAACTGAGCAATATCTAAGCAAGACGTGTGTTTCAGCCATCACAGAAAAGTTCTCAGGTTCTTTCAGTGAAATTGCATTTCATGTTCACTTTATTGAGGTGGATCGAGTACAGTTGCTGATTACTGGTTCAAAGTTCTCATAATCTTAAAGTTTCTCAAGGTTTTAATACAGGTGAGAGAGATGTAAATTACATTTTTCAAGCTACCATACAGCTTGAAAAATACAGTGTCATATGAATACCACTGTGGTGGAAAAAACATGGCAAAGGCACAGTTTGAATTGTTACAGGGAAAACTTCAGTGCAGTAATGTGAACACTGAAGTTATCTCTCATTTCTCATCTTTGGGACTGAATGGATAAGTGTCTGTAATAAATGGGAAACAATGGCTATATGGACATTTGTTGGCGTCTTCTGTCTGTGTTAGTGATGTATTGAAATTGGTGAGCCAGACTGTTGACCAAATGTTTTTTGACAAAAAAATGAATTTGGCGCTGTTGCTAATATGGAGTGATGATGTACAACTATGGTAGAGTCTGGGAGTCATACATCATCCTCCAGTAGGGGGTAATAAAGCAGCGCGGTTCCTTTTTTTTAGAAACAGTGCAGTATGTAGTGTGAGTGGTCAAGCAAGAGCAGGAGAGATGGCTACAGTAACTGTGTTCAGAACAGACCGGTGTTGGAGACCAGAGCAGAGAAGTTGTCTAGCAGTAAACGTACAGTACAGGTTACAGTGTCACCATGAATAAACACACTTCTGCAGGGTCACATCAGGGTATTTGTTTACACAGTTGGCAGAACATCACGATAGGCTATAGAAATGGTGTTTTTGCAGGACTTTCCAAGAATGAGTGAGGACAGTATCACTTTGATCTGAGGTGAGCAAGCTGAATTCAACTGTAATTGTCAGTCACCTTCAAATTGTCAACTGATTGGACCCGATTAATCCCTGATCAAAACACAGCATTGACTGTGATGTTCACCTCCTTTGAACAGTTGTTTTCCATATTGTTGTCTAACCCAGAACACAGTAAACCCCCAAGATTCTGGTTTTCTGCTGTACATAGATTTATATATACTTTAAAAAGAATAAGCTGCATCAACAGAGACGCTTCCATCAGTCATAATAAGCAAAAAGCGTAACAATTAATTGTGTGGGTGGGTTATTTTATGTAAGCATAGTAGGTGGGTCTTCTTAATAATATCACTGATATTTCACATCTTCAACAACAAATCAAGGCAAAATCATAAAAATAATCAGTCTATAATACAGGTTCCCTTCAGCTCATGAGTTAATTATCTATAAACAACAATCTCCTCTCTGATGAAACCTCCCTCTCCTGTCTCTCTTTCAGACACAAATGGGACTGTCACGACATACAGACATTTACTTACTGAGTGACATGGACTCTGATACTCCGGTGGAGAGATGAGAGGACGCGATGACCTGACTGAAGCGTGGGACCACTGAAGCTCGCCCAGTATGTGTTTGTCTTTGCCGCTCTGTGCCTTACCTGTTGTTAACTGTCCTTACAGCACACAGTGTAGCACACTGACAGATCATGCTGTTTGAATCGATGATGGGCGTTTTCCAGCACAAGCGACTCAACAACCTTAGCTAAATAATGTTTATGCAAGAAGTATCTGGGCTCTAAAGAGAGATGTGGGTTAAAGATTTGGCGTCCCGTGACATCTTAAACGACTAATCCACTACAAGTTAACACCATGACTTCAGTTAAAGACAAGACACTACTGTGATGAAATGGCCATTCGACATTCAGAAATCACACAATAACAAACTCAGTATTCCACATTGTAGAGTCATGAGTTCAGAGACACAAGTTGAGTGCTTTTAGCCAGTAACCGATGTTGTGGACCTCTAGTGTGGCTCCAGGCTGCAGATTAGACAGTCTATTATTGTTTTTCTTTTTTTTAAACCTTCTTTCTGGTTTAGCTGACATGAAATGGACAAATCTGATTTTCCCCAATATCACCCCACCCCCCCCCTTAGAGTGCGAATAGCAAGATACACAAAGTCTGATGTAAATTTTATTTGTAAAACCTCAATGTCCTAAGCTGCGGCATTATGTTAACAATTTTTATACCTTTTTTATGCTTGAATTTCATATTAAAATAAAATCGGATTGATTTGTCTAGATGTTAATATTAGACTAATAAACATTTAATTTAATATTAATATATGGAATGCAAACACAGCACTTGAATAGCTTACAAGGTATTTATGTCAACTTTTTTTTATACTATATAACAGAGTGACAGTTTTATGTCATTTTATGTACAGTTATGCAGTCTATTTTACATTCTTGGAGGTAACATGCTGTCGGTTACAAAGTCTTTTGGAGACTGGTTGTAAAAAAACGTCTGCTATTTGTAAACTATTCAAAGCCATTAAAGCCATCATTTGTAGGATTTCCTTATTTCACTGATAATACATGTGTGCATTTTCCCCGTTTAATAAATATATGAATTTTAGGTCATGAATTTTTGAGTAGATGTTTAATGTCAGTGATCAGCGCTGATTGCAGTAATTGTGATCAGAGTCTGATCAACTCGTGTTTCTCAGCCTGTTCGATTCGATTCACTTCTCAATCATTAGAATATGATCATTTGTTGTCTTCTATTATTTGTATTTATTTTTTCTCTTGAACTTCCATCTGAGTTAAATTTGGGCCAGTTTTTTTTTTTTTTTTTTAAAGATTTGTTATATATGTGTAGTTTATTTTTGTATACAACACTTTGGCTTGTAATTTAAGTGGATGTCAATTTTATTTTATAAGGATTAAATTTTGCTTGTCTTCAGCTTTTTGAGGAGTAGCTACAGCAGCTTACTTTTTTTTTTTTTTTTTTTATTGATACAGCCAAATCTGGTTAGAGGTGTGATGTGTGTACAAGTGCGACATCTTGATATCTTGGCACAGGAAAGTGTGTTGGCAACTGGACCCAGGTGTACCAGGAGTGTCAGAGGAGTTTGTAACTGTACAAAACATCAACAAGTTTGAATTTCAAATGTGGGGTGCAAGAGTTAGCTCAGCAACAGACTGCTAATATGAAAAATACCTCTGTGACAGGCTGATAGCTGCTCAACTCCTTATGCACTACATTAATGTCAGTAGCATAGTGCCTTTCAAAAACTGTTTTAGAGAAAATAAAAGTAAAGAGTAAAATGAAGTAAAAACAGTACAGAGAAGACATTAGACAAGGAGATAGATAGGATATGAAATACTAACGGCAGATAACAACGCAACTTTTACCTTGACCAAACATTGAACTGTGCTTGTGCAGACGACCATAGTGCCTCCTCTGTTCACCACTGTGCCTGTTCAATATTCAGTTTAAAACAATTACAAAAACGTAGTGTTAGTGGAACAACACAACTGCCTTGAGTCTGATTGGAGTCACTGTAAAAATATGTATCGTAGGGATGAGTAATAGAGAGGCTGACAGGTAAAATTAGTTTTGCTCCATTTTGTTCTGCATTTGCCAACATTTTCTTCAAAGACTAATATTTTTCGTAGTATATGTAGAATATTTTTCTTCCTCTGGGAAATACCTAAAAATAATAACTTCTCATTTGAAGAATTCCAACCTTGATTAAAATGAATTTTGGGGGTTTTACAATTGAAATGACATGCCATGCCAAATATAAGCCAAATATGTGTACAAAGGACCTTTGTAGTAATTTTACTCCAGCAAAAAAAAAAATAAATAAATAAACCAGCACTTGATTCCAAAAGAAATGGGCCACGGTGTAACTGAAAGAGTAAAAGCTGACATTGTATGCTGTAAGATAATCAAATATTTTGCACCATTTGTTGCTTGTTACAGTGTTATACAGAATTTGGGAACACCTGTTGGGATTGTCATAGACCTTTTTCATGGCCAGACAGGAAATTGTTACTGTACTGTGTTACAAGTTAGATCAAATGTGTTATTTAAATTGTGCAGTATGCGGCCCTACCAAAAAAGGTAGGTTTTTTGTCACCAGATGTTTGAAGTTTTCTTTCATCTGTAATCTTTTTTAACATTGTTTTTTCTTGTTGAATAAAAAAGGACAAAATAATACTGTGCCCGAAATCGTTATTGTCTTTTAATCTTTATTATTTCTCTTTCAAGTATAAAAGACCGACAGTCATCCCTGGTGTACGTTGGTTATTTTAGTATTGGTAAAATACTGTAGAATTACTCACACTCAGCTGCTCCTTACTCAGTATCCCTCAAAACCCATTTTTCATGTTCCTCTTTCATTCTTACTAGAAATTGTTTGGCACCCTTTTGCAACAGGAAAATAAAAAAGGCCTACAATCCAGTCATTGTTGCATTTTTCGTTATGTCTTCCATGCTCCTAGTTTACCTCCTCTGAAGCGTGTCTGAAAATAAATTAATTCATTAATGGAGCATGATGGAGGAAATTTCCAGTACCTTGGGCCCAGACACTCCTTCTCACCTGAAATAGAGCACTGTGCTGCACAGAAAACAGATATGCCAGTGTTGTGTGACGGGATAAATAAGGCTGTAGTAACAGAGAGGGACTGCAGAAGGATCACCTGACAAGCTTGATGCACAGGAACAGATATTTAAGTTGAAGAATAGCTAAAGTTATTCATAAATGAGGATAATTCTGATACCTTAAATATTTTTTTCACTCTAAAGTTGCTTAAATATGCTATTCAGTCTGCTGCTAGTGGGAGCAGAAGATTATATTTATTTAACATTCATGTTTATGAATCATTCTAACATTTGAGTGATTGCATAGATCCAGCTGTGTTGAAGTTGGAAACTCTTTCAAATAAAACTGATGGTTGAAATTAATCTGAAGCTATTAAATGCAGTTAGACATCTGATTTTCAGTACCTGCCATTTAAGCCAAGTGTCAATCCTGAAACAGTACAGTGTTCATTTTGTTGATAAACTGGATTTAAAAAAAAAAAAAAAAAAAAAAAACAATTTCGAAGACAGATGAGTTAAGGCCCAATTTGCAAAAGTGGCCTCTATGCAGAGCTAGTTAAAATTTCCCGCTCTAAACTAGAAGGTAAATCTAACTAAAGCAGTAACATTTTACTTAAGCTTCTTCACAGGTTCTGTTTCAGCTAAGCTCAGCCGAAAACTTAAATTTATTTCCCTCCCATGACGTAGCTCAGGCCCTCTGGGCAAAGCACCCACGGCTGAGCGGTCGGACTCTCTTCCGGGTCACGCGGGGGCGCTGTCTCGAACGCGGCCCCGTCCTGTCCAGCAGCTCGGGTGCCTACGTCACCACATTTCACCGAATGCGATGGAACAGCGTGGAAAAGCGTAACGTAAGGTGGTCTCGAGAAGCGCTGCCAGAAACTTGTAAGTTGAATGAAAAGTTGTCAAAACGCGTGTTTCCGTGTGTGAGTCGTTGTTCGGAGTTGTAACGGTCGGACATAAATGTAGCTAGCTGTGTGGCGGAGACGTTGCCGGCTAACTCACGAGTGCGTCGCCTGAGTGTGTGCTGCTGTAGCGGTCGATGTTTCAGTCTGTGTTGTGGTGAAATCTGTGCTTTTTTTAGGTGCAAGATGAGGGAAGCGGCGCTCCTGCTCGCATCGAGTGTGCTTGTGTGTCTCCTCCTGAGCTTCAGCCAGGCAGCCAGACAAGGACAGGACATAAGATGTGGAGGTATGTGTTTGTTTCTCCGCCCTCGTATCAGCACATTATGAGTAACGTTACTCGGGAAGAAGTCCTGACGCGTGTCCTCTGTGCTCCCCGCAGCCTGCAGGGCTCTGGTGGATGAGATGGAGTGGGCCATCTCCCAGGTTGATCCAAAGAAAATGATCCAGACTGGGTCTTTCAGGATCAACCCGGACGGCAGCCAGTCCATCAGAGAGGTGAGGCTGCAGCAGAACATCCACGTAGTAATCCGAGTCCAACCCACTCTGTAGGCGGCACCACTACAACACTACTGTACAGTGAAGCAGTGCTGCACTTTTATTTTGAAAAGTCAGAGCTGAATGGATTGGTTAAAAAGATTTGGCTATAGCTTCTCAAAAATGTAGGATTTGTTGCTTTTCGTCGTTTTGTATAACAGTTAAATTAACTGAAAGTAACTGTTGTAAAGACATAAAGAAGACACCTGATGATCCACCTCACTGTGGCCTTTTCCTCCTGAAGGTCCCTCTGGCTCGCTCAGAGGGAAACCTCCTGGAGATGATGGAGACTGTGTGTGAGAGGATGGAGGACTACGGCGAGCGCACAGATACAGCCACAAACAGGAAGTCCTACATTCGGGTAAAATCTCGCAGCGGTGAGGCCATGGATCTCTCTGAGGCCACGCTGGATTCAAGAGTTACATCCAGTTTAAAATTTGCAGTGAGTACAGAATCTAAGACATTATACAGAAAACGTATGTTTTAATGGTTTTGTGTTATTATGTCATGTTAACAATATGTCCAAATAAACAAACTGTCAGAAATGTGGTACTTTGATGCAGCCCAGACCTCCAAATCTTGTGAATTATAGTGGGAATTTTGCATTTTGTAACAGTTCGTTGACTTCTTTTCTTCAGTGTGAAACAATTGTTGAGCAGCATGAAGACGAAATCATCGAATTCTTCGCTCACGAGACAGATAATGTCAAAGACAAACTCTGCAGCAAGAGGACAGGTATCTTTTCCACTCAAATTTTACATACTAATACACATTTATATTTTGTTTCTTTATAACTCTCTGATACTATTCTAATTCCTTGTTTTCCTGTCTTGTGTGCTCTGCAGACCTCTGTGACCACGCTCTGACAATGCACCATGACGAACTTTGATGTCATCTCACCATGCCTGCCGTCTCTGATCCACAAAATCGGAGATGACATTGGGTGCTGTAATGTTTTCACTTGTCACTTATCGCCAGTTTTACACCATAGAAGTGATGAAAGATGTATACAAATTATTATGTAAAATATGACAAAATCTATCTGAAGAAAAGTCTTATTCCTGTGATCTATGACAATTCAAGGACCATTTTTTTTGCCATTTTTTAGCCAAATCTCTTTGGACTATTTTGTCACTTGTTTATATACTGTAAGTTATTACATGTCAATATTCTGTATTTATATGAAGGTTTTTCGTCTTACCTTCAAATGCTCCACACCAGATAAAACTGTGAAATGAAATTATTCTTCCTCATAGATACAGGATTTCTAACAGTTTTCATTGTGTATATACAGTAAGCATATTAATTTAAGGCAAGCCAGCAGAGATGAGGTTGAGATTTTGTTAAATGGTCTTTAATTATTATTCATGCACACTGAAAACATATGTATTTTTTTTTTTATCAACAATGACTGGACATTCGTACATCAGTTCTAGCTTCAGTAAAGAGATTTGAATGCCCACCAATAATTATTGAACTGTCCAAGATCACAGGAATAACCAGTGTTATGTTAAGTGCCGTCAAAAATGATCATTGTAGATTTAACTGGAATTAGTTTCACTGTTGTCGAATTTACACAATGTGCTTTTTTTCATGTAATATCACAGTCTTCAAACATTGACCGTCTTTCACCTCCAGTCTTTATATTGTGACCATTGATGTGAAATGTATTACAGTTAAGAAAACTGTCCCAGCAGATTAAATGCTGCTGCTTAAGTGGGCATGTTGAAGCTGGAAAAATTAAAACTTAACTTTGTAGCTTCACCTTTTTCTGTTACCTAACACAATAGGGCAATGGTACATAAGCGGTTGGAATCTGAAAAATATGAATTTTTATTGCTGTGTACTTGTTTGGTATAAGATATTTTTTTCCTTAAACACTACAAAAGCCAAGTGCAACCTGCTTTAATTGTTATATTTGAGGGGGTTAATTTTTACTTTTGAGCAAGAATTGTCTTGTTAATTGAACTAGAGAGCACTGCAGTCCATAATCAGATAGTTGAGTCCAAATTAAAGGATCATACTCAGTTGGAAAGTCCTCATGCTGTACTGTCAATGTTGAAAGTTCAGGAAGTATTTTTGGTAATTTTTCAATGTGTGAACGAATTATCTTGTCTCGTGAACATTCTCCTGATAATTCCTTTTTATATAAACTTTGTAAGTTTTCTCTGCATCTGTTTTGTCTTTAATTAGTGGAACTGTATTTGTACAGTATCAGCACAAGATTACCTTTTGTTTTCTAAACAAAAATTCATAGAGGCTCAATTGTAAATCAGTTAAACCATGAGTTGATTTCACACCAGTGTATTCTAATTTTTATATGCATGCAAGTCCTACACTGATGTGACACATTATCACAACAGGCAATGAGCTTGACCTCAAACATTTGCTGAAAATAACCCTCTACAAGACACGACGTCCTTAAAGGCCACAATATAAACTTTCCACACCCTTTCGTTAATGCACTCCATCATTTTATTTACTTAAAGTACAGAACAATTGCTTGTTTTTTGCCACAGAATCACTCCAAATAGTCTGACATACACTTTGATAATTTAAAAGTTACATATTATCTCAAACGATATTGAAACAGAGGATAAATAGACAATAAGATTCAGGAAAAAGTACAACATGGTCTGCTTTACAAGGATAGATTTGTCAAAAAAGCGTTGGTTGGGATATTTTAGATTTCACAAATATCAATTTCCTACATAACAAAGTTAAGTGCGTCACTACTTCTCCATCAAAAATAAAAGCTCTAAGACTACTCTTGAACTAGAAAATCTGTTAGTCTTTGTGAAAATATCTGCTACAAAATGTTATTGAGGAAATTACTTCCATTCATTATCAGGCACTATATAAATTCAGATGGTACATACCGTAGTGGTTATATGTTTTATAAAACATATTAGGCCAGCACTCCTTGTTCATCCAGTTACAGACTCACTGATACCCCGACCTCTGAGGGCATCAGTACCACCTCCTCCTCCTCCTCCTCATTTTCTTTTTCCTCTGTTTCCATAATTTCCCCTGCCCCTCTGACTCTTACTAGACTAATTTGTGAGGCTCTCATCGCCGTCATCTTCCTGTGTCTTAGCTGCAGTCTCATTTTTTACTTCCCCACAACAGCATCCCTCTCCCTCAGCCGTCTGAAACTCCTTGTCATTCTCTGTCTTGCTTTCTGTCCCGGCCTCGAGTGACATTTCGTCAGCTTCTTCTTCATCTGCTACAATAACTGTGTCCCCGGAGCCATGGCTGCTGGCGCTGCTGCAGGACAGTGTGTCTTCTTCCGCATGCCTGCTTAGCTCTTCATGAAGTAGATCCTGCTCAATTCGTCCCACCTCTACACCCTCAACACCTTCTGCTGAAACCTTCTGTTGCCCTGCTTCACCAAAGACCATCTTATCAGAATTCATGTCCCAGCACAAGTCCTCCCCTACGCTCTCTCGATCCCACAGCTCACTCACCTCCTCCTCCTCGTTCTCCGAGTCGGGTGCTGTATGTTTCCTAATGCGATTTACTGCATCCCACAGGGACTTTGGATACTGGGTCTCCTCTTGGAGGAGTAAGTCAGAGGAAACTCTTCCACTTTCTTCTTGCTGCAAAGGAGCTGATGAGCTAGGATGCAAGAGAGAAGGTGAATCAGAGGAAGAGGAAGGTGAGAACTGAGGGGGTTCCTCACAAGAGTCCAGATGAGGAGAAGGAACAGTGTCTAGAGCCGAGGGACAGACTGAGTCTATTTCTGAAAGGGAAACAAACTCTGTGTCTGACATGTGCGACAGATGTGGCGGACAAGGAAGCTCAGTAGGTAATTGAGACCTCTCACTGTCAGAATCTGGAGGTGAGCGAAGAGATGAGTTGGCGGGTTCAGCCTGTGGTTCAGTGTCTTGCAACATTTCGATCTCTGGTTGAGTTTGAGAGTCTGTAGCATTGTCTTTGGGTATTGTTTGTTCCAAAATCCCCATCGAATCTTTTTTGGCTTCTTTTTTTGATTGTGCCTCAGTCATATACATTTCTTTTAGATATGAAGCATTCTGTCTTTCAAACTGTTGCAAAGTGTTGACCTCTGTTTGAGTTTGAATTTGAGTCACGTTTCGGGGGCATATTGTCTGCTCCAAGAAACTTACTGGCTCCCCGCTGACTTCTATTGGTAGTTCCTCTTTAGTCATAAAACCTTCAAGCTGTTCCTGCAATCCGTTGACCTCTATGGCATCTTGTTTGGATATTTCAAGTGTCTGTATTTGGTCATTGATTTCCTTTGGTAGTTGAGCTTCACTCAGATAACTCTCTTTTACACAAACAACATCCTCTGCCTGGACACATCCAAGTTGTTGCTGCAAAATGTTGACCCCAGTGGCATTTTCTTGGGGAATTTTAAGTCTCTGTTCCATAACATGGTCTGTAGGGTCCTTGTCAGCTTCTTGTGTTTGTAGCTCATCAGTCACTTTGCTCTCCTTCAAAGAAGCAGCATCATCTAGGTTGCCACTTTCATCTGGAGACACGAGATCCTCTCTCATATCCTTGGCAAGGTCCTCAAGGGCGTTACTGGCCTTTTTGTTGGGTAGATGTGATGTCTGACCTTCATTGTCACTGCTTGACACAGCTTCTTCAGTTTGATCTATTAAGTCAAGGGGAGAGGGGCTTGGGGAGTGGTCTGTATGGGGAGTGGCGTTTTGTAAAAAGTCAGGTGATCCAGGGGGAGGAGGAGATTGTAGTTGTTCTGTTGGAGCGTGAGGAGGAGATGTTTCAGGATAAGGTGAATCGAGAGCAATCGACTCAGGATCAGGGCCTTCTTCAATGTTTGATGTAAGATCGGAGGATGAGAGTGGAAGAAAAAGACAAGGGTTGTGCGCTTCACAGTCCAGAGCAGATGAAAGTGAAGAAGAATTATTAATAGCGATGGGCGGACCGGGAATCTGACGGGGGTGTTGAGAAGAAGCGTCGTTCTCAACATTTTCTTCCTGACCATGCTCAGTCGTACCTTCTTCACGAGTACATTTTGGATTAAGATCCTGACTCATTTCAATTTCAGATGAAGCTTTGATGTCTGTTTCGAGTTGCAAGTCAGAGTCATTCTCTTCAGACATAACAGAGGCCTGCTCCTGAGACCCAACAACATCCTCACCGCCTCCATTTGCCAGATGATCTTTCGGATCTTCATTCTCTTGTAAACACACTGCGTCATCAGTTTGTCCAACCTCTAACTGAGTCTGTGACTGTTCGACATCTGTCGTATCCTCCGGGACTCGTTCAGTGGCCTCAATAATGTCATTATCTTTAATCGGAGAAGGTTCCACTTCCTGGTCCTCCACACATGAGCCAAGAAGTGACGATGCATCCTCACCACCGCCATTTGCCAGCTGATCTTTGGCATTTTCATTCTCTTGCAAACACACGTCATCATCAGTTTGTCCAACCTCTAACTGATGCTGTGAGTTTTCTATCTCTGTTGTATCAACTGGGACTTGTTCAGTCGCATCAGTAATATCACTATCTTTAATCAGAGAACGTTCAACTTCCTGGTGCTCCACACATGTGCCAAGAAGTGATGATGCATCTTCAGGTCGCTGCTCAGTGATGCAGTCATGTAGAGGGATACCCAGGATTCTTTCAGCACGCTCCTCCAAGGTTTCCCTTTCAGAAACTGAAGATGGGGACACGCAGGGGAAAGACATTTCACATTCTTCCTCAGATGCTTTTGTCTCTGTAAGATCTGAGTCTTGTTCAGGCCTTTCATTCATGTGCAAGGGGTCTGTTTCTACATTCTGGTCAGTTGCCACTTCCTGATTTGGCTGACTGTTTGATTGGACACATTCAGGAGAGATGGCTGATTGAGCGTCGAGTGGACTGTCTTCACTGTGTGACGCAGAATCCAAGAAGTGAACATGCTCCTTCTTGGGTGATGGGATCAGCTCCATTTTAACAACAACACAGGTGGTGTCAATAACAAGTAAACCCTCACTGTCCTCTGATTCAGTGTCTTTCTTGATGTCCAGTCTCATTACTTCAATGTCAGTTGGATGAACTTCAGCAGAGACCTCTTGGTTATGCAGAGGATCTGTTCCTCCCTCCTCACTGTTTGTTCTCAAACATGTGGGCGAACTCTCAGTTTCCGCCCGGCTTGTGAAACTAGGCTCCCTCCACAGAGGATATTTGACTGACACTGGCTGAGCAGCTTGTCTCCGTAATTTAGCATCAGCATCATCTGGACTCACTTTTTCTGGGGAAAAGGCACCTGTCTCTGCTTTGTTTGATTGATTAAGCTCGAGCATCTCACTTTCTACGCAGGTTGTTGTCTCTTTCTGCTGGACTTCGAGACTTCCCTCATCAGAAGTGTTCGACTGCTCTGCGAGTGTTGGCCCTCTGAAGTCTACCTCATCTGCAAGTTTGTGTGTTTGATTGTCACCACTGTCCGTCAGACCTTGAGAATCCCCTCCTTGCTCTGTGTTTTGAATGTTTGTTTGCAAGGTACAAAGTGGCAAAGATGGGGTTTCTGTGGTGGCTGCTATGCGAGACACCAAGCAGAATATGGTCATCCCGCCTGTCTTTTTGTTCAATCTGAACTTCCTTCCCTCAATGACTTTAGAGTATGATTCTTCATTTATTTTTTCATTCTGAATTGCTTGTAGCACTTGTTGCTGTTGCGGAGACATCATATTTTCGCGCTGTATGTGCAGTTTCTGGGTACTAACAGGACTGCTTGCCTGTGAAGCATCCGTTTCCTGTTTTTGGTGCTGAAGCCCTTCAAGCTCTGGGAAGGTATACTGATTTACATCTGGTTTTGTGAAGTCCTCTTTCTGTCCTTTTTGGTGATCTACAGGGACATCCTCCTTTCTGAGTGTGGGCTGTGACCAGTGGGTTTGTCTCTTACCCTCCTGCTCCCAGCTGGTGTTACTGTTGTGCAACACAGGTGTACTTTTATGCTGGCTGTTATAGGGAGGAGGAGCAATATAGCCAGGTGGTTGGCTGAACATCCTCCTCTGGTAGCCAGCCTTTTCTTTCATGTCCAAGACATGGCTTGTGTCAGGACTGGCAGGAGTTTGTGATGGATAATATGCTTGCTGTCTGCCCCCTCTATCCCACTGTCCTGATTCTCTCATGTTTGCAGATTGTATAACCTGTTGCAGCGCTGCGAGTCGAGGATCTGTCCCACTCCTGCTGTCCCTGTCTGGGGCCCGGCTGCTCTCCAGGAGCCCCTGAGAGGCGCCCCTCAACTCTGCCTCGATGCGTCTCCTCCTTGGAAGAGAATGGCTGTATCGAGCTGCCCAAGCCTCCAGCTCTCGATAGCTGCTGTCACTCCTCTTGGTAGAGACTTCCCTGTTGTAGCGGACAGGACTGCAGGGCTCCCACCTCCTCTGCCATCCCTCCCTCAGAAATCCTCTCTCATAATCCCTTGCTGCTCGTTGAGCTACAGTCCACTCTCTGTCTCTGGCTTCATGCAGCTGATATTCTCCCAGGTCCTGGTGTGGCTGAGGGTGACGGTCTAGAATAAAAGGGAAGTGGGAAGAAGCAGCGGCAGCCAGGTCTTGGTCCGTCCAGTTAGTGTACTCCTGTGGAGCCCCTCCAACTCTTGATCCTGGTACAGTCCAGTAACTGGACTCCCGGCTTTGATCCTGCTGCTCACCATAGTATAATGGGTAATGAGTTGCCTGATGTCTGTCATGGTAGCTGTGAGTAAAATGGTGGAAAAATGTGTAAATTCAAAGCCATCTTTCACAGTTTTTTTTATGCTGTTTTTCAGAAAATCTTGCAACAAGTGGTTCCTTTTGGTATCACTTTACTGGATCAATATGGTCCACTGATAATATCCGACAAATAAAAAATAATGTACTGCTAAAACATTGCAGAATTAGTCAGTGTTGAACTTGGTCGAGGGTTAAATAGTCTGCAGGGATGCAGCTAAAAAGGCAGCCGATTGTTTGTCGAGCATTACTTTTTTGGAATCAACACAATACTGTACAAATTAAGTTTAAGCTTCATCAGACAAGCCTTGAAAAATGGCAACAGACTATCATCCAAAGATTAGACTGATTTATAAAGTAGTCAAGTCAGTTTCTCAGGGGGCTTTGCAATCTGTACAGTGTATGACACCCTCTGTCCATAGAGCCTTGATTTGAGTATGGAAACCCCTTAAGCAGAGATGAGCAAAAATTAAAGGAAAAGTAATAATAACACTGAACTCACTTATGTGTACAGTTTCTTCCAGGAACGGTACCAAATTTAGAATATAGAGATGACTGTCCCTGATTCTCAGGCCAGAACTCCATGTTTTGGTCTGATACTCAGATCTGAAATGTTGGAAAATAAAGATTAAATGGCGCAGAAAGTACATTTTGTAACACTGAACATGAAAAACAAAAACGTTTTTGAAAAGTGTCACCTGCAGTTTATATATTGTTACACAAATGGAGTGATACAACACACACAAACACGTACCTTTAATTGCTGTTTTCAAGATTACTGTCCTCGCTGCTCATGAGGTGACATGAGCTCTAATGAAGCCCTAACACTACAACTTGTTTTAAAAGGACAGTGGCTTTCAGTCCTCCTCCCACTCCACTCACACAAACACACACACACACTCCCCTGTCACTGTTAGCCCATCCTCCTCTCATCCAGCCAACATGCTCAGTTCAAATACCACAGAGGAATGTTTTTAATCAGGTTTTTTAGAAACACTATGTTTAGCTCCATCATTACTCTTTAAAAAGGTGACTTCAAGGGGAAGGCAACATAGTTTAAAGTGTAACTACAAACTTACATGGAATTTAGTTCAGATAGACTCACAAAATCATTAAAATGTCGATAATAACAGCCCTTATGAGGTTGCTGTTATAGTTTTATGCGTGCATCAGCTTTAGGTGAAAAAGCCGTTTTGGCATTATTGGTAATTATGTAGAGAGGCTGAATATTAGAATCGAATATTTCAGACCCTTAATCTCACAGCTACAATTTAAAATTAATATTTAAGATTGTGGTTGGGGGGGGTGCAAAACCTTTTTAAAGAGATAATTTATGTTACAACTTTTTCTAATTGGATGTTTGTATCAGCGTCACCATTTACTAGCAACTGTTTCCATAACTTTGCCCAAATAATCACGAACAACAACAAAAGCAGTGATGTGCACTTTGCAGGACACTGGCTCGTGTGGGAGGCGCTCGGCGTGATGGAGAGCAGACTCTGCATGGAGATAGGGATCTGTTGTTTTGTCGGCTGAATTGTAGCAGAGGGAGAGACGGGCAGCGGACGGGTCGTCTCCCTTTCTTTGAAACTCTCCAGCGTAACAAACAGGCTTTCCTTCTCTGAACAGAAAGTCTGTACATCAGCAGAGAGCAGGAGAGAGGGGATGAGGTACGTACAGACAGCAGGCTGCAGGGAGGGCAATCTGTTGATGTTGACACAATAGTTGGGGATCAGATGAACTTTGTTTTGGGTTTTATAGATCTCAATAAAAACAACATTGTGTTGGATATCAACAGCAGATACACCAAAAGGTTGATGTTGCCATAAAGTTAAGTCCGGCTTGATTATCGCTAGAAGCATTTCAGATGAGATCAGGATCCAGGAACAAGAATGTCAGGAAGAGAGAAGACTAAAAATGTATGAAATAAACTAAAATCAAAAGATGATTTTGTTTGTGGTTAAAGCACAGTAAAAGCTGAAGTGTCTTGGTTTCCCAAAGATATACTGGCTGATTTTTAAAAGCTGACATAACTGAGCCCAGTCTAGACTGAAGTGAAGAGCAATCCCTGTAACAGTATGACATGAACTGCATTATGTTTCCACTACTACTGAGAAAACTAACCATGTTTTGCATCTTTCTGAGCTTTGATGCTGCTCGTAGATTAAAGTTTCATCCCAGAGATGATCATGACAATATTTAGTGAGCAATGGACCCCATCAGGTCCTACGGGCTTTTAGTTTAATTTAAAGACCTTCAACAGCACAACATTAAATATTCATGATTACATGAGCAGCAGTTTAAATTAAAAGTCTGAAACAAAGACAAGGTCTTATTTATTAGGTTTAACACTCCATTAATGTGTTTCTCAGGATTGTGTGGGTGTGATTTGATTGGCAGTGGCTTAACATCATTAGCTACAAATCCTGAAGTCCTCATCACATTTTAATTAAAATGAGCCCCGCCCATTTCAAACCAGTTTGAAGACTAAACATAAAAACACAACCACGTGTCACATCAAAGTAATAAAAATGTTTTTAAAAGTTTGTATTCCTGTAAGATCAGATCAACCATAGTACACAGCTTCTTGAAGAGATCACTCTCCAGGGCCTATAAAGATGTGATGATGTCTTTTCAGTCATATCTGAAGAGAAGGCAGCTCAAACAACTTTGTAACATGCTCCAGACCCTTGCATAAAACAGAACAGGATGTATAAACGTGTGCAGACAGGCCTCTGTGTTGTCTGTACTGATAAGATGAACCTGGAGAGACCCTAAAGGGTTTTAACTATGAAGGATAATCAGAGGTGAGAATATATGACATTTTAATGTCAGAGGAAGGGCAGAAAATTCCTGAGAGGAGCTGTTGACCCTATTTTAAGAAATGCTCTGATAACATTACCAAACTAAGTGTGCCTGATAATGACAACATGAATGACTAAAATGACTGACAGCACAAAAGTCCAATGAGAGCAGGCTCTCTTTGTGTTTATAAGGCTATACACAATTGCAACAATCTGTGGCTGATTATTTGATTATAGTGGATTATTAAACCCCAAATTGCAGCTTGTAGTAGGAAAAACAAAAAAATGAAAATCTTTGAAACTGCTATGATGACAAATACAGTCACCTCATATTTGTATTTTGTATAATGCATAAGATGCTTTCACTGTTTTCTGTTTTTTACAAACACACTTATATAATTTTTTGTTTTTTGTTTTAAAGGCGTCTAAGAAACCAGACTCATAGACAGGTTGTTCCTGCGGCCACTACTCTTTCCTTAGAGATGCCCTGTATATATTATTGTTTTGTTTGTCATCACGGTTCACAAGCTCGACATTAAATCTGCTCGGCAGACAGCCCTCATAGAAATATGGAGTCCTGTGCTCTTTTCGCATTTTGGACGACAGATACACCACGGCTCCGTTCTTGCACAAATGAGCTAGTGTCTCCACAAGCAGTGGGTAAGTCTCTGGGAGGTAAATTATATCTGCACAAAGCACCAGATCCCAGTTGGAGGGGAAGTTCACGTGGTCCTCGCCCCAGGACAGAGGCAGGACGGTGGGAGGGGTGGTCAGCCAACCACTGGGTGGCATGTTAGCAGAGACATTGGCCTGGAGCTGAGGGAGAGTCAGAGGAAGGTCTGTGAGGGTCACAGCTGCACCTGCAAGAGGTAGTTCAGATAGGAGAGAGTGATTCAAATGTGCTGTTGATCTTATTTACATATATATGTATTCTGGTACTACACATGTATTGAAATTCTCAGCATGTTGTGAGGATTCTGACAGTAATGCTCTTGTATCTCTGACACTTTGGGAGCATCAGCTGTTGTGGCAGCTGCAGCAGGTTCACAGCGCCCCTGGTGGAGCCACGCGAGAGCTGCATCAACAGCTGAGTGCGACAGTTTACGGACTTCTTCAATGGACGTTAGACATCCGAGAAGATGTTTCTATGTACAACCAGTCAGGAGAGGTCCAGGAGCTTCTCATGCCATTTCTAATCATTATATAATAATTATAATGATAACAACACACCGAGACGTGCTGCCAGGATGCCGACCACACCAGTCCCTGCTCCCAGCTCGATGATGCGCTTCCCTCTCAACTCCACCGCCTGCTCCTCCAAGTAACGACACAAGTGTAACGCCTGTGTACACACGAACACGCACACTTATCGTTACACAAACCCCACACTGACTTGTACCACGTGTATTCCCGTGACTTTAACATAAACCAAGTGTGCTCTTACAGCCTCCCAGACCGGGGCAGCCACGCCGAGGTTGGCCCCGAACACCTGTCTTATCTTCAGCTCCTGGCCGACTAAGTTGTAAACGGTGTCTTGAGAGAATGTGTCGGCAAACAGACCGTCGTCTACAGGGAAGGGGTCGTCTTCATCCTCTGAACAAATCATGTCTGGTGGACTAAATTAAAATGATTAACTCGATGTACAGTCAGCGACAAACACTGGCACCTCGGTCGCCTTCCAGGTCGAGTGGTTAGCATCTCAAGTTAGCTAAATGTGTTGTCTAGCTGTCTAACTGCTCAGCTCACATGTTAAGGTTGGGTTTTACTTTTAGCCTGCACCCTCAGAGACTGATATACATTTTATAAACATGTATTATTACTGTGTTAACGGGAATTGGATGCTTAGTTGCAGCTGTGTCGAGAGTGCATTTCATACATCCAACGACGTGGACGAGGCTTTTAATTTGAAATGCAAAACAATCCCACTTAGTTTCCGGGTCAGGAATAAGTTCCCCAAAATAACTTTGGGACTCTTCACACACCAGGCACATGTTAACTCTAGGTGCTGTCCTCCTCACTGTGTTAGCTTAACATATAAAGTCATAGAGGAGCATAATTAAATGCTCTGTATTATACTGAAACTTTATACATAAAATATTGCCAATGTTATTCAGGGCATAGATAAAGTCTACATATAATTCAATATTTAATTTGTAAACCTGAGGTTTAGGTATTGCTTTACTATTACTTGGTATATTCAGGTGTTGCCAGCCTTCAAATCAGTGCATCACAAAAAAGTTTGATCATCCTCATCCTGTTTTTGCATAGCCAGGATTTTCAGCCAGACAAGTGTCTGCTCTCAAAACAATCCATGATCTCATTCACACATTGGTAAGCCTGCAGCTTACAATTATGTCCACGGTGAATCTGCCAATTGTTTTATTTACTTAGTGTTGGTCAAACTAGGAAAAATGCCAATCACAAGAGTCCTAAATGCTGAAAAACTGAACACTTAATTTACAATCATATTAAACAGGAAATCCTCACACTTAAGAAGCAGAAACCATGAAATGTTCTGCATCTTTACTTCACAAGTTATTTGCATGGCCAAGAAATTATCAAAATAAATGATCAGATTTGTTGTAGATGCATTTAGCATTGGTGCTGCAGATGAAAACACACAAAACACAGACTTATTCCAGGTTTATTTAAAAAAACAAAAACAAGTTGCTGTCTCCTCACCTATTTTGTCTGGAAAACAAAACTTAAGTATTGTACCACTAAGACATAACCAGGTTTCACACACAACTTCACATCAATGACAAAGATGATTTTAACAGGTGTATAAAGTGTAGAGTCGAATACAGATATGTCAAATAAAGCTCTTCATCATTCCAGCTTATCAGTCTTTATAGGACACAAGCACATGTCAAGAATTTCCAACCAAAATGTAGAAAGTCCAATCTGAAAATAAAACAAAACAACGATGCCGTCTTCAAATGTCTGCTTGTGTTGGACTACATCACAGTTTTCTCAGTGGAAAGTACAATAACTGTTGGGTATTAGACTACAGATACACTTTACTCAATATACAGTAATTCTGCCTGAGACAGAACACGTCCCAACCTCCTGATTATTTGAAGTCATTAAAAAATAAATAATTCTTTTCATCACACAGATGACAGTAGTATTACATCCATAACAGCCACCCTCACTCCCCTCAGGCCTCAATATGTGCAAACTGCAAGAGTTTAAAAAAGGTAGCACTTTATGCAAGGACCGTGAACAACAAAAAAAACAAGACAGTGTTTTTGAAATGAACACTTCATGAAAAGTGCAGCCGGTGTGACTCGGGTTTGATTTTAAAATAACCAGATGAATTGGAAGGAGCTCATGGCTGTTTAAACCCCCATCAGACAAACAGTGGAGTGACACACTCTTATCATTTTTAAACTGGGAAGTTAAATCATAAAAAAAAACAACTGGTCCTTCAACCAAAGGAATATATTTGGTGCTGAATGACTATTCAAATCAGGTCTCATACTGTCCTAATACAGACACTTTCTTTCTGTCTTTCAAGATCAAAATACTGAGCCGGGACATGAAAGCAATGCTGGGATTAAAGTGAATTTGCAGTAAAATTAGATCTACTGCGATTGCATACTGCATCATATCTTCCTCACAGAAACAAAATGTTTGCAATGATACTGGACAGAAACGATGCAGTCACACAACAAACATCACAATTCGTGCTTTGAGATTAAGCAGAGGATGGTCTGCTTAAGCATTTAAACATTGGTAGTCCATTTTTTGTGTTTTCTTTTGTTAAGACACATATGTCGATATAGTCAGGTTTGACAAACCTCTGTCACAGAGTCTTGGCGATCTGGGTACAAGTCACTTGATAAAACAGCCCTGGCTCAAACGCATTGTTGATTGTTTCTCTCATTAAAATCAACCACATAGCCCAAAGTGCACCTGTAAATAGACGTGGAATTCTTCCTCTTCGTCTCCTGGTGGGTATTAAAAAGGCAGTCATCTTTGTTTTGAGTAGAACTGAGACAGAGTCCAAGTCCACACAGATGCACAACAAACACCCACACAGAAAACAAACGCCAGGGGAATGCAAAATTAAAACTTTGTTCCAAAAAGAATAAGAATTAGAACAATTACTATGACAAAGAGGATCAAAATGACCAGCATCTTTCTGTTTTTCTTCTGGTACTGTTCTGCCTGCAAAGAACACAGAGAAGAGAAAAAAATCAAATACTGTATTTCACTTGCTTACAGTTTGATGAGTTTTTACATTTGCAGCTAACCTTTACTTCCACTCTACTGAATTTTATTTTTGATCCTATTTGGTGTCAACAGCAAATACATCTTTAATTAATACCAGTCTGAACTGTGATTTCCCAAAATTGTGATTTAAAAAGTTGACAGTCACCGAACCAAGAAGTCCAAATGTTAAGGAGACAAAGCATTTTGTGTTTACCTTTTGTAACTGTTTCAATCCATCTTCTGTTTTAACACACGCCTGCTCCACATTGAAGTCAATTCTGTCAAGAACGGTGCCCTTGAGGAGGAAGAACAGGGAATTTGTTAGCAGAGGAAAATTATTTTAGATATAGATTCTTAATTTTAATTAAAGGAAAAAGTGTTATTATATTCTAATAGTATTAGGAGGTTTATTGTTAGCAGTCTAGTGCAGCACTGCCAGACACCATCTAACCTTGGATTTGTTCTGACACAAATAATTCTCATTCAGCCTCACTGACAACCCGAGCATTGTACATGGAAGACAAGAAAGTTTGTCTGTGGTGCCTCAGTAACTTGACTCGTGTTAAATTTATATTATTTACTGTGTGTGTGTGTGTGTGTGAACATGTCATGACAGCTTCAAATACCTGTTCCACCACCATTCCAGCCAAGTCCCTGAAAATCTCATTCAGATCTGAGATGGACTGCACTATTTGTCGGATCTCCCTCTCACGCTCTTCAACCATTACTGAGTTCTGCTCCACCAGCATCAGCTGGTCGTCTGTGAACCCCTGAAGCCAAAGAATGACAGTCAGTGATTACACAGTAACAATTCTTACTACAAATGCAGCAACACATTTATCAACTGTAGCCACATTTAATTTTGTGTCTAAATAGAAAAGAAAAAAAGTAGTGATGCTGTATTTTATTAATTATCAATAGATTTTTTTTGGCATACACCTTTAAGACTGAGGCAAAGATATCTGTACATTCATGTCTAAAATAGCTTAATTATGGTAAATACTTGATCATTAATTTCTTCTTTTTAAAAAGATCCCTGGTTGTGAACTGTAGAGAGAGACATTTTAATTACATTTAACCAAACACACAGTACACTTTTTTAATTGTCGTTTCCTGTCTTTTAGTGAGATTAACACAATGTTACCAACACTGATGGTCAAAGGTTAAATTTGTGTAACGCAGTGATGAGTGTGCATCCAGACTTTTAATGGATGTTTTTCCTGTCTTGTCTGTCCTTGACTGTGTAGTTTTTGTTGTACTCTAAAAAGGTGCCTGAAAACAACAAGGGGGCTTTATTTGACTGACTTAGAGAGATTTAAAAGTCCTTTCACCTTGTCATAAACAGCTAACTCTTCGTCCTCTTCCATCAGGGGCCCAGAGTCAAAAAAGTGCTTTGACCTCTCCTCGCGATTCTTCATACCTGGAATGTAAACATTTCACATGACGCTTAGATGGAATGAAAACAAAACAACTTGAAGATAAAAGAGATGCGATAGAGAGAAGAGAAGATCTGCACTTCTTACGTTTTAGGTAGCCGGACTGTGTGTGTCTGAAATTGGTGGACAGCTCCTGCAGGCTCTGTGCCAGGGACGACACCACGTTTCTCAGCAGCCTCTCCTCCTGCTCGGTGCAGTGGCCACAGCGAGACTGCAAACCCGTCACGGCTCGCTGGCATCGATGAAACATCTGCAACGAACACAGAGTTAGTGAGCTGTACTATATCATGCTGTGAAGACTGTCCGCACAAGAAGAAATGCGGAGCACTTAAAATTATTGAATATATGCAAACCATTCACTTTACCTGTGTTATCTCCTGTGTAGTGATTTCTATGGCATGCTCTTCCTCACTACTGTCATCGAGCGTGGGACGATTCATATGCTTGTCATGAAGTAAGGCAAGATCCTTCATCTTCTGCCGAACCCGTGTGATCTCATACTGGATCTGAAATGATGGTTAAAAGGAATCTAAACAGATGCATTTGTGAGCTTTGGGTTGAATCTGGAATCGGTCAGCCTTTTACTGATAGGTCTCTCTTCCAGTTCAAAGCCTCTGTTTTACCTCATCAACCCCCTCTATCCATTTGGGCGGCAGTTTCTTCGTGACTCCAATAGCAGCTTCAGGATCCAGACTGATTCCTGACACCAGGGCCATTCGATCATCAGCCATCTTGAAAAACATGGAAAGCAAATGATTCTATTAAAACCTTTTAAATAGGCTTATAATTCAACATGATGATGATCGAGGTCTACCATTTTAAGCGTCTTTAGTAATTCTAGCATGACGTGAAACAACAGTACCTCATCAAGTTCCTAATGTGATTTGCAGAGAGCAGATTGGTCCCATCCAACAGAAAACAAGGAAAAGGAGAGAAAAAAGACAGAAGTAACAGGAAGTGAGCCCCGGAAAATTTGACTGTCAATATCAAAGTAAGTGTTTTTGCATCCACCTCTATGAACAAATAATGATTTTGAGAATGACAATTGAAGTAAAGCAGAGGTAAATAAGGTCACCTTCACTTAATTCACATGTGAGTTAATGTACATAAGTGTAAAACTAGACTTTGAATCTGATCAATAATTACATTTTAAACAAATCATTAAAAGCAAGACAAATGGTAATACAGAAAGAGGTTGAAATAGTTGCCTCAAGAAAGGAACATTTTTTAAGACAATTTAAAATGAGTGGGAAGTTAACATTATTCCAGCAAAGTGAGTTATTTTAGGCCTGAGTGTAAAGCAGCTTCAATATGCTGTGTACATATGGAAAACAGTAGTTGTAGTTGAGTCATTGCCTTTAAGCTAGTGCAAATATGCTTGAGCCTGAGGATATGTGATGCATTATCATTGTACTACTGCAAAATGAAATGAATGTGGTATAATGCTGCAATAAAGTGACTTAAACAAAATAAATACAACTAAGTCACACCGTATTACATATCCTTTCTGTGCATCACAGTGATTTTTCTCTCCGACATTGGCGGAGAGTGCAGACACGTTTAAATCAGCACTGTTTTACAACATTGAAGAATGAAGCCTGATACAAAGACAACAGGACCAAACATACAATGAACAAACCGTTCAAAAAACAAATGAGATATTATACTACAAATATAATTTTTAACATTCAATGTCTCCATTTTAGCGATCCAACACACAATAAGTGTCCTGTAGGGATGAGTGTAAAAGGTAACTGTAGCTTAACTTATATTTTCATTAAGTAATAAGTGGTATAATGATGTACACATTATTTGTCATATTTGTTTGCTTGCAATTTTATCATTTTCAGGCATTTTCTGTCATATTGCTTCTTATCTGTTGTCATTTTTATGTACTCATTCTATTTATTCGCTGTGTGATTATGTTCGTTTTTTCTGTTTGTTATCACATTTTTGCACCTATTCTGTTTATTTGTGGTCTCGACATCATTGAAAATGATTTTTCGAAATGTAAATAAAAGTTGAATAGGCAACAGTAAAAAACAGGATACCTTACTGAAGGAGTTCTTGTATAAATGCACGTGACTCTGCTGAGACACTTTTGCTCATAGCAGAAAACAGTTCATCTGCTGAACTATCAAGCATGAATCATTTTTACTTTACTGGAGTACCAGGCCACAGCATCGCCTCCGTTTTTACTTAGTGCCTAAGTGCTGATGTTCCTGATGATCCTGAGGTAAACCCCAGCACGTCACTCTAAACTGCGTCATACACAGAGTTGCACTGACAAGCACTAATAAGCCAATGTGCAACCAGGAGAAAGAGCAGCCAGTCGACAGTAACTGCAGGAATAGAAAAGTCATCAACCAGCTCAGCAGCTGAAATTCTGCAGTTTATGAATTGCAATGCGTGCCTCATATGTTGAGTGCCTCAAGCAGTACAGGCTGGCAGAAATGAATCTACCTCAGCGAAGCAGTTAACTGGTTAAAATGTTCATAACTGGGTGTGGATTGTCACACACATCCTACAGCTGCTTGCTGTAAAGTGTAACCAGCATCTGGTCTCCTCCATTAGACAAAAGGTGAACGCCAGAGCAAACACAGGAGAGCTAATGTTCAACGTCCTAAAAGTGAGTTGACTACCTTGTGCTTTGTAGTATTACAATGGTGATGGAGTTTAACTGGCAGTGTAGATAATGACAGAAGTCTGAAATGGGGTGAAGCATTTCTTTAAAAATGACTGAATGTGAGTAATTAGTAAAGAAAAATGTGACGTTTTGCACTCAACACTGACAATATTGTGCGGATTGCCAAATTGTGACTGATGAAAATTTTATAGTGTTTCATTCTCAATGTTACTATAAAAAGCACTGTTTCTGCTGTAAGATATATTTGTTCAGTCAAGAGCCTGACTGATAGGTCTATCAGCTGGTATTGGCCTGTCAAGGATTCATCATTTCAGATATGATATGAAAACTTTCTCTTTTCCGAACAGAGGAACATAATGAAGACATGCGGCAATATTAACCTATGGTGCAGAATTTTGTCTTAAACTCAAAATGAAGTGTACTGTTTCAGTGCTCTGTCATTTTGGACAACACAGTTTTTTAACTGTGAATTATCCTGCATTGATAACACATATTTTAGTGCTGGATAACCAGATTTGAAGGATTGTTGCACAGATGTGTGTTTATGTATATGCGTGTATATTATTTATATCACTTTTGGCCCCAAAAATTCAGTATTGCTCAGGTGCCAGTTCAATGGTAAGACAGTCTCTGGTGCAGAATCTTGTTTTATTTAACTCAAAAGAGTTTCACAAAAGGAGGTAGCTGTTGCACTAATTTAAAATCCTTGGGAAAAAGACAGCTATGGCTTCAGGCTGGTATCCAGTCCCCTGTGTTCGGATATATTTAAATCGGCAGGAGGGAGAAAGTCAGATCAGCACACAGACCAGAACCTAATAGTTAAGAGGGGGAAGGAAGTCTTGTTGTATAGTAGAAAGTATAAGTTTCACCAGAAAACTACTGAGGAGCTGTCTTGGTGATAGTGATAGATCCACAAGAGAAAACCCATTATTTTTGAATGACAAGCAGCAGATTTCAGGAATTGTATAAAGACTTTTGTCCTCAGTTTGTGTCAAACATTTTAATTAATAACTAGAGAACCCCGGTTATGTTTCGGGGGAACAATCAATTACAAGTCACAGGCACGATTTGATCTAGACTAAATCAAATGACTACGCACTTGCCACAGCACACATTCTACTATGGAGGAGCACAATGTAACATTAAACAACATGCTTTAACTTTTCACAAATTTCTATTTAAGCAATCTTATCTTTTATCCAAGAAATGAGAAAAAAAAAAATACTTAGCAAGTTTTATTTAACTGTTTTATGTTTAGTGTTGACAAGTAGCTATTGATGGCTGAATAACATGCCCGACACTCCTCCACATCCTCCCCCATCACCTCACTGAGTCACATTAATCGGTCCTCAGGTGAAATTACGGGGCACAGAAATCTTCCTGAATAATTATTAACAGCTACGAACACACAGTTGAATCTAGCTACCACAACTCAGTGACTGGCTATTATGCAAACACACACAGTAAAATGTCAAAACGATGCAGACCACTCACCGCAGCATTGCTACGTGTACTCAGACGGGGGTCGTATGTACTCACTTGCTCAGCCAATATCTGCCGGTTTTGGATTGCATTGTTCCGCATTAACAAGAAGGCATCGGTCAGACGCCTAGTGGCCATGACTGCCTTGTTTGATATCTAATTTAACACCGGACAAAGTGCTGATCAGGCGATGATTTACTAAATTATGTCCACTGCCCGCTGACCCGCAGCTAACACCGCTAGCTTTAGCTTTAGCTTTGCCTGCGATGGATGATGAGCAAAACTCGCGATACAGCGCCTACAGTGGACAGCACACGACCTAAAGACTGTTCATCTTAGAGACATCTCTAATACTTCAATTCAAAATAACAAACATGGCCGAGAGTTTCTTCTCAAATTTTTTGGGGTTTAACGTTGGATTAATAACGTTGCCCCGCTTGGACAGCTACGGAAGTAGGAAAACGTAAACACCTGCGTAACTACTGCTTCTTCTTCTACTACTTTTTTTAATGCAGCTGTCAGCTGTCACTCGAGCTCATTATCGCCCCCTGCCGCCTCGGCATAGAGCCGGTAGTCGGTCTCTATTTACTGTGATTTTTTCCACAATTGTTTTGCAAAATACGACTAGTCTGACAGCTCAAAGTCCACTTTCTTGCATTTTGTTTTAAACTTGAACTTCATCAGCAGATTGTCATGGAAATGGATCTGATGACCTGCAAGCTTAGTAGCTGTTATGATTTCATCTATAGCACTTGTATGTTTTCTTGTCCAAAGGAAAGTTAAAGCACCCATCCAAAATGTTGTTTTTCATGTTGTATGCTTGTACAGAATTTGGCACTGTGTTTTTTTCAAATCCATCGACTGGAGAAAAAACTTTCTCTGAGTTAAATATGTGCACATATGCGCCAGTCATAGTCTAACAAGCAACATACACAATGCTATTAACCTGAATATTTGAATGCGCTGGCACTGAGAATGGACTTTTGTTTATTGGACCTTGACTTGCCAGAGTCCATGTCAAATATAAGACATCCCATGTGAAAAACAGTGATGTCACATGCGGACATGTGAATAAATTGAATTAGTTCAAGTCACAAGCTAGGCCCAAGTCTTGGGCAAGTTAAGTCAAACCAAGCCACAGGTTGTGTCGAGTCAAGTCAAGTCAAGTCAAGTCAAGTTAAAGTAAGTCAAGTCCCAGGCCACATAACTTCTTCCCTATGCAAGAAAGTTCAGCCAACCTGCAGTATCCAGTTTTAATAAAGAGAAAATACAAGGTATTAGTACCTGTCAAATAATCATAATATTTTAATATATAAGTTATCCAACCTATTCAAATACTGTGACAACGAATTTAATTTCTAAATTGCGATTCCAAACAAACAAATCAAATTTTTTCTGAATTAAAAAAACATTCCTTCTCCATCGCTTTTAAAAAGCAACATACTGACAGCCAGATTAACAAAACAATTAGACTGAAAACATACATGAACTATTAGAACTATATTATATTAGAACTATATTAGGTATAAGAGGTAAAACAGCATTTCAATTGACATATTTCACATGTGGTTTATGGACACTACTTATATTTGACACATCAATACATAGATTTCTCATTTTGTAAAAAAAAAAAAAAAACAGAAGTAGAACAATTTTCAGTATATGCAATTATAAGTCATTAAAGATTTGGAAATACTTTTTAAATACCTTAATACATACAAATATATTAAAATAGGAACATATGTGAAATAAATAACAAATCGGGGTGAACGTCTGTTTATCCACTCGTCTGACAATACTAATAATCCTTTATGTTTGTGTTTTACCTCCTGTCAGAGCCCTCACAGGTAAATCTTGTTGTTTTAGTTGGACACAGGTATTGGGGCTATTTCATTGATCATACATTGTCTTGTCCTACCTGCAGTGTCACAGCCTCACCGGATCAACCTTTGACCTGCCAGCTGGTTCTCATCTCCCAGTTGTTTGATCTTATCTGCAGTGTATTGCACTGGTTCAGGTAATATAATCTATTTTCGACTACGCTTCGTGTACCTCAGAAACCAAATGAGCACATTTTTACGCCTATGTTATTTGACATCTTGATGAAACAGCTTTCTGTCTCTTGTAAACTGCGCAACGATGGCACTCTTCTCCGCTCATCTTAAATGTTGAGGCCCGAAAGCTGGTCTTCAGTGACACTTCCTCACCATGCATGTGCGTTTTGAGAGTTCACATGTAATATTTGGGGCCTGAGCTGAGGCTTACAGAGAGCCGCAGTATTTAGAGAAAGTGTTGGCTTGTTTCAGAGGGTTCAACAAATCAAACAAGTGCGCGCTCCAGTTGCGCTTGTGTGTGTGTGTGTGTGTGCGCGCGCGCGCACGCGCGAGGCGGTGCCACTATCTATAATTATGTCGCTAAAAGCTCCTCCTCCGCCCATCCTTAATCCCTTATATCCGCTAATACCGCGGCAGACATTTACCAACAAGCACCAGCTGCCGACAACCAGCAAAGTTCCGTGTTGTGGAGCTCCGGACAGCTTTCAGTTCACCTGCTGCTGAAGTGTGAGGACAGACGAAGGTAAGAAAGCCTCAGGTGTCCTGTCCTCATGTCCTCATGTCCTCCTGTCTGCTGTAGAGAGCAGAATGAATGAAGAGGTCGTACCTGTCAGGTAGTCAGGTACCCCGACATTACATTCTAATCCTGTCTGATGGATGAGCCCTTTAAAAAGTGGATGTTAATTGATCATTTCTGACTTCTTGCTCTGGATGTCCTGTGCCTCGCTGATTTAGCTGGTTGGACATTACAAAGTGTCTTGTATGGGATGTGCAGAGAGCACAGCTGCACACATTTGCCAGCTCAGTCAACTCCATAAAGTCTGGAGTATAATCTTTAATCATTTCCTGATTGTCCATCACTAGAAGCTGAAACTTTGCAACACACACACGTTGTCATTGCTTGTGGGTGCCTTCTCATCATGTCACATCTTGTTACAAACCTCTGATCATTTTTCTAAAAGTGTGAATCTGCATGATAGAAATGTAATAAACTCATTCCGTATTGTACAGTAGGTCTCATTTCAACCCGTGCCTATCTAAATATCTGAAACCAGACACTGCGTTTGATCAATTTGTGAAGTGATGTGTGTTTTTGACGTATTACTGCTGTGTGCAGTCGAAGGAATGGAGGCAAACCAGTTAACATGAGTCACCGACACAACAGTGGATTGACCTAAGACCTACCTCCTTGTTTTCCGAGGCTTGTCTGGAGGTTCATCCTTGAGGTTTTTCTCCTCCCAGTGACTGCTTTCTTTTTGCTTATTCAGCTGATCAGCATGGCCTCGTCCGACGACACAGAGGGGACTCTGACTCCTGTGGATTTCATCCAGCTGCAGCAGTATATGGAATGTAAGTCTCACCTCCTCACTTATTTCTACAGTTCTTAGTATCACTGGCATGTCAATACTGCATGTAAAACATGAAGAGACCGTCTGATTTCTATAGCTCAGGCTGTCCTGACTGGGTTGTCGGGTAAAGCAAAGAAAATATCTCTCTTTTGGGAAATCAGTCGACAAATAGAGTTCAAATGAGAGCCCGACTGATGTATTGGTTAACGAATATTATCAGCTGATGTTGGTCTGTCACAGTTATATTGACCTACATGTTGCCCGATACCTGCTGATATGAAAACTTTGACAGTGTCAGTCATTTAAGACAACAAGCTTTATTGTTAGGATGTAAAATACCGCGTCGCTGTTGCATATCTTTGTCATCAGTGTTGGATAACCACATTGCAAAAATTTTAATCCATAAACAACACTGATTGTAGTGGTGTAATAAAACTACAAGTACATTAACATTGGTACAGTTTGGTACAAGTACTTCTACTTCAACATTTGTGTTTTATCTTTCTGTATACCTCTGCTACTCTACATCCATCTGACAGCCACAAGTTACTTTGCTGATGAGAATTTTAATTACAAAACATATAATCAGCTGATAAAAATGTGACGCAGTGTTCCAGATTAAAGCACCCGACTGCATATAATGTAATTAGTTCCAGCTAGAGCTGTAACAGTAAAACGCTACTTCCGCATTAATACAACAGTAACAATAGTATGATTATTTAATGAAATATATTTTATTCTTGTATCTCACCTTTATTTTACCAGTCAGTCCCACTGAGGTCAAGATCTCTTTTAAAGGTAGCGACCAGTCTAAAGTAGCGTCTGTTCAAAATCACAACATCGTAAAATGCAACATATATAAATTGTAATACACCAAAATCCACAATAAAACAGGATAACAGGAACATCAATCAAATAAAGTGGTCTCTTAACAAAACCAACCACGTGCCTCCTTCACCACATGCCTAATGATGCCATTATTATTATGATGCCATTATTGCCATGCCCGATCTCTTTGCCAGTTATTCCATGACCAAGGTGCATAGTATGAACATCTGTCAAAACCCTGTAGGGGCATTAAAAAGCAGCCACATGGAGGAGTGTCGCTGGTAACTCACAGAGCTTGGACAGAGGTGGGTACCAAGGTAGTTTAGAAGTTCACCCAGCATCGCATTATAGATATAAACACACCACCGCTGTTGTCCCTGAGGGGTCAATGATGTCACCCCAAGTCGTAAAGAATGGAATGGTGACTGAGAGCGTTAGCTTCTGTAATGAAACATAAAGATGCACTGTGCATTGAGTCAAGGCTTGATAACATGGAGGAGGCTGCAGACCAGTATGTCACTGTAATCAATCACAGGCAGAAATGTAGCTTCCACGATTCATTTTTAAAGATAATCCAATATAATAATCATGCATACAGTCTTTTACTTCAGATACTTTACGTACATTTTACTATGGTTTTGAATGCAGGACCATTACCTGTATTCCTACACAGGTACTTTAACTGCGGTTAAAATATCTGAATACTTCGTCCATCGTTGACACTTTACAACAACAATGATCAGGAGTTGTGATGATGAACTGAACACGCAATAGTTGGACCCAAGAGTTATAGAGGTAGAAGAAAAGAACAAACACAAGTAAATACAATCGTAGACGAGTAGAACAACAGTTCACACACTTAAATCAGTCAAAAATGTTATTTTAATCTTATTCTTTTAGTTTATACTATGTGTCCAGCAGGGGAGAGTAAAGACGAGTTAAAATGCTGAGAGAATGGGGAAGGTGAACTGTACTTGTGTGTGTTAAATCTATTGAAAAGAGAGATTAGATCGAGAAGAGAAAGAGAAAGATGAAATCATCCTGAGGGATCACTGATATACTTCCACGTGTTTCCGCATACTTCCAAACTTGAGAACCTCTCCGTTGGGAGATCAGTCCCTTTTCACTTAAAAGGGAAAGCAGCAGTCATCATTAAGCATCAGACGTCGGCATCGAGAAGGTTCCTCATATTCAAGCACCATCAGCACAGAAAAACCCTCCATGATGCTCCTCTAGAGGATCATTCAGCATCAACAGAGTAGAGCTAAAACCGTAAACAACACGTCCTTAAATGTGAGTGCATGCTTACAGAATTTGATAGACCTGTTGACAGGAAGCTGAAAGTGTTACGAGGCTAAAAATGTTCTGTGTACACTCAGGGGCTTTGAAAGAAATGAAATGGGTGTGTAGGCTTTTAGTGTCCGGTGGTTGAGGGGCGGGGGGGTTATTTGCACTGTTGGATAATGGATGAATAATTACACCCGCTCCTCTCTGGACCTGAGAGCAGCACCGCTGTGTGTTACCTCTGACAGCAGGGTACATACAGTGCGTCCATGTCCACAATTAGTGATGATCTGACATTTGCTTCCAGTTTTAGCACTCAGGAGCCATGTAATTAATGTGTGGGACAAACAGGTGAAGAGCTGAATGGTCACTAAGCTCCTTCTCTTCCCAGTTTGACTGTAGAACATTTTTTTATTCAGTCCACTGGAACATTTTATCCTTTTCTTGTGTTGTTGTTTGTTGTTGATTCACTCTCTGACCTCTCTTTGCAGACAGCACTTTGAGTGTGAAAGATGTGATTAAGGAGTTTCACCCCGGGGGTCGGCTGGCTCAGCACAGCTTTGGAGAGGTGAGTCATGCACCAGTTCTTTTTTATTTTCCTCTTTTTAATATTGGAAGCTTCTACTCTCTTCTTATCTTGTGCACTCAGTTGCATTAGCTGTTATATGGAATCTCTTCATTTGAAGTGGGCCACATCCTTTTTTTCCTGTAATTTGTTGCAAATGTATGAGATTTTATTCTCTGAATCTTTCTACAATATCACAAGTAAAACAAACTATCGAGAAGTAATCCAGTTGAAGTTAAATTATCATTGTGAGTCTCCTGACAATGACTCTGGTGTCTTTCCTCAGTGCGTCGATGCACAGGGCTTCTGTCTCTTTCTGAAGACCTACCTAGAGGTGGACGACTTCCCTGCAGATTTCTGCCAGCGCCTTTTTTGCTATTTTCAGCGTGTAGATCAGGATGGCGCAGCAAAGTGCACTCTGTCTAAAGCCGGTTTGTTACTTTAATAGTCTCATCTTCTTGTTTAGAGCGTTAAAAGAAAAGCACTGTGCTCGAGAATATTTGCTTTCAGACTGCAGAACTACAAAAAGTCATGCCGTTTAACAAAAGGTGCTGTCCACTTCTTCATTTCTTTCTTTCAGGTGGGGTTTTTCTTCGTGATGTGTCCTGTTACTTCTCAGTGCTGGAGGAAAGACAGCCCCGAGAGAAGCTCGAATGTTGGTTAAATCAACCTTTTTACTTTTTTTCCCATTTCTGATAAATGTTTATATTGTATAACTGCACTGAATCAATGTTTGTTCAGTGGTTTGATTACTGACTTTGTTCCGTTTCTAGTTACGTTCAAGCTTTACGATAAAGACAACAATGGACTCCTCGACAGCTCTGTAAGTCACTCTAACTGTTCTGTTTGTTTTCAGTTATGTGCAGGATAACAGAGATGGGAGCAGCTGACACTGCTTGACTTGAGTCAAATACTGTGTTCTCACTTATAAATTAGGTATTGATCAATGTGTTTACTTCAGGGCTGATAGTACTACTTTATACTTCCACGCCACTACATTTACAAGGCAGATATGGTACTATTACTCCACTGCACTGCTTGGATAGCTTTAGTTACTTGTTTCTTTGCAGACTACATACTGCATCAGAGAGATCATATCACATTTTTAAATGATTTATTTGATCAGAAATCAGATTAAAACAGCACTGATCCTGATAATCAGTAAAATGCTGAATATTGAATGCGATATTCAGCCAGGCTGATAATCGTTTCACCTATAGCATACAGTATCTATGCATACAAATATATGTAGAATTCACTTTTTACTTGTAATCTGGACACTTAAGTGCATTTAATATCAGAAGATTTTTACTCATCTACTATTCGTATGGGTGATTTCCACTTTTCCAAACTATTAGTTTAACACTATACCTTTACTTTTACTTAAGTTACTTAATTACTTTTGGATTGCTTTTTACACACTGGTACTAGATCAGAAAATGGCTTCCACAGCTGCAGCATTGATGTTTTTGTGGAGTTGTATACCTGCTGAGACTGAGTGCCTGCTTTTGGATGTACAGCGCATGCGATTAGGCTGCAGTATTTTGCACCAGTGTCCACTGTGAATGTGAACCTTGTTGTCTCTCCATCAGGAGGTGGATCGTATCATCACCCAGATGATGCGAGCTGCTGACTACCTGGGCTGGGACGTGACTGAACTCAGACCAGTATGAGTCTCTTTTTTATGTCTTGTTCATTATTAAGCTTGTACAATGTGATTTTCTTTTTATAGGAGAAATAAAGATGTTGTTTGCACAGGAGCTGGATGATAAATAATGGGCAGATGTGTTGTAATTGGACAGGTGCTCAAAGACATGATGACAGCCATCGATGTGGACGACAGTGGGACAGTCACTCTGGAGGAATGGGTGAAAGGAGGAATGAACAATGTGCCTTTACTTGTTCTGCTTGGACTGAAGGTCAGAAAGCAAACATTTGACTTCCCTTACTAACCAACATCCACGTGATCTTCCTGTTTTTCTTTTCCTTCATCCTTTGACATGTTGTCTCTCCCCCTCGCCCTCAGATGACAGAGAGAGATGGGCAGCACATCTGGCGTATGAAGCACTTCAACAAGCCGACCTATTGCAGCGTGTGTCAGAGCATGCTGCTCGGCCTCGGGAAGCAGGGACTCTGCTGCAATTGTAAGACCTCACTTCCGCCATCAGGGGGCAGCCACGCTCCTCACACACAGTATTGATGAAGTGGAGGAGTTCAGTTTCAAGCAGTCTCTTACCTCATCTGAGGAATTTCTCAGAGAGAGTTTAACTGACTTGGAGTACAGGAGTACAGGACAAGATCAAATTCAGGACTGACACTGTCTGAAGAATTAGTTTCATCTTATAATTATTGATATTTGATACACTAGAAAACAGAACACTGTTCTTTTCTAATTATTATATGAATATGTCTACTAAATCGACAATTTTGAGAAGTCAGGGTAGTTGAAAAGGTTTTTATGACAAGAGGTCTGCAGCCTGTTTGATTTTGACATACTTGACATGAGATCTTAATCTTAATTCTCAAAATGAGAAACATTTTCTCAAAACCTGAGCTAAATTAATGCAAATCAGGTTTTCTTGACACATCAGCCGTTTCTGTGTACTTAAACTAAGATTCACGCAAAATCAACCTCATATTTAAGACACATTACTGTAAAAGGAGCAGCAGCAGCAATGGTTGGATTTTCAGTTCGTATCAACAAAGAACAAAATCATTTATTCCAGTTTTAAATGGCAGATAAACTCAGATTTGTCTCGAACTCATTTATCTCTGTACTATTCATTTTTCTTCTACAGGTTGCAAGTACACCGTCCATAGTCAGTGTGCCAACAAGAATCCTGAAGCCTGTGCTCGTACCTTCGTGAAATCTAAAAAGGAGATTAGTGTAAGGAGCACAATGACCCTGCTTCTCTCATAGAACCTCACATTCATTTGTCTTTGGGACTGTTTTTCAAACTTACAGTTACATTTTAAGGAGTTTTTTTTTAAGTCAGTTGATATTCTTTATTTTTGTTATTGTCAGACAAGACAATACCGATGAAAAGACCCAAATCAATAATGCATTAGTCTGCCTCTCAGCTCTTACCCCGCATCTTTTCAAATACATTTGGGATACTGGGGCTTCTGGATACTTGGATTAGGTAAGATGAGCTTTTTATTTGTATTTTTTTACATTTTAAGACAAGTTATCATCTGCCTCAGTTGTTGAGGAGAACGCTTTAACATTGTTTTGTCGGAAGCTCCAGAGATGTTTCGTGGACTGTGAAACTTCACCAGACTTGCCATCAGCATGGGGCTGAGTGTATGGAGAACTTAAGCAATTTAATTAAGCAGTTAAAAAAGAAAAATAGAATATCACCAGACTTCTCCTTCAAAGCCTTTTGGTCACGTCAGATCAAAACTTCGGGGTAAGCGGACCCTTCATTTGTTACTGTTGTTGTAGAACTACAGTTTCTTTTGGTCAAGCTGATATTTGTCATGTGAATTCATTCACGTCAGTTCCCTTTTCACTGACCAAAAACCAAGTAGCAGCAGCAGTAAACACATTAACAGCAGGGAACATTACAACGCATTAGTCAGTAATAACTGAGACCCATCAGTGTTTTTTTTTTTTTTTAAATGCGGATTACGGCCAGCACATTCTGCTCCGTACATCTGTTAAAATATCCTGATTTTGCAGAAGCGTAGACAATGATCTGTTCACTGTCCTTTTCCGGTGTAGAGTCACAGCCAAAACTCACTGAATCACACCGTGCCGAATTACCCTCAGCTGCTTCGGAAGGGTTGAGGAGCTAGTGTGCTTTAGCATATTTGATCTGATGGTGCACGTCAGCCTGTCAATGGCTATCTGAAAAAGTCATGAATCTGAGGCCGTCTTCAACTTTAGCAGCTGCACCACAGAGGGTGTGGTGTGTGCTCATTCATTAAAGTCAACTGTAGCACCATTTTTTCTTGCATTCGTTCATGGTTGTCTTGTTGTTTGGCACCACTGTAGTGAACGCTGTTCATTGAGCTGAATGAATTACTAATTAGAGATGGACAAATCAGTTAGCATCCTGCAATGACGTCCATCAATTGTTAAGATCCTTTCCACTGCATCTTAAGAAAGCTTAAGTTAAGGATATAAGAAATTGTGACGTGTTACACATTTTCACCTCTCTTTTCCTGCTCCTCTATGCCTCAGGTAGCAGCTCACGACTGGATCAGAGCTGACTGTAACTCCACCAAGTGTCAGGTCTGCCACAAGAAGATAAAAGCTTTAGCGGGAAGGCGTTGTGTGTGGTGTCATGAGATGGTGAGGACTTTGTTAGTTTCTGTCGACATTAACGAATGCATCAGAGGGAGGTCGTTCACTGAGTCTTGTCTCTCTTTTAGCGTCACGATGAGTGTCTTCTCTCCGGCTTAGCGACCTGTGACTGTGGGCCACTGAGAGATCATATACTGCCTCCATGGGCCATATACGCCGTCTCAAAGGTAAAATGAAAAAAACAACAAAAAAACACCAGCACGCTCTAGCAGATTTTTTTTGATTTTTTTTTTCAGATTATTGTGAGTTAATTGTCCTTTGTTTCCTGCAGGAGGAGGACACCAGCTTGTTAAATGTCACTCCTGATGGCCATGTCCTACAGGTCCGGTGTTATTAAAATCGTCCTACACACTTTTATTCCTTTTCCAACTGCACACCCATGTGTTTTCCCTGTGAGGTCTCTTTCAAGTTGTCTGCGCAAACTACCATCTGCATATCACTGCTTTTGGGAGAATCTCCAATTTTCATGATTCGTCATCTTTTAAAAGGACTGTTCCAGTGGGCATGTTGGTGCAGATCAGTGTGTTGGATGAAGTCATTTTGACTTCCGCTTCTTCAGGGACATACCCACTGATCCAGTGTTTAAAGGTCCATTGTGTTAGATTTATTGGCCTTTAACGTTGAGAACATGACTCATCTTAAAGGTGCTATATGTACTCCAAACAAATAGAGGGCATGGCAGACTTAAAAGATTAGAGAGACACCTCTCTTCAAAATATGAGTTTAAGTACATTTTTTAACGTTCACCGCCAACATGTTTTTGTTGAATATTCTGGGCATTTAGATATCTGTTCTGGGGATTACAGTTTGTCATTATAATGTTTAAATGTTAAAGAAAGCAACTTTTTTTTTAGTGTGAGATAGGATGCAAACATGAACGCAAAACAAAAAAACATAATCTTATCTATTCAACTCACAGCATGTGTCCTCATCTCCTAACATATTATGAACGTGTTTTTTCAGTTACATAATCAATCGCATCTTTATCTTTTTCTTCAGATTGTTCCAATTCCAGACACCCACCCTCTGCTGGTGTTCGTAAACCCAAAAAGTGGCGGAAAGCAGGGTGAACGGTAAGCAGCTTTAGATATATGCTTTAAATCATGGTGGGAATGATGGCGACAAATGATAAGTAGTACATCGTCGTTGAGTTTTTTGCAATATGTGCAGTACTTCTGAAAAAATACATACACTTTTAAATGTTTTCCTCAGTTACACAAAAAATATGATGTTTTGCAATTTTGCCAACATGAGTATGGGCCCGCTCACACTCTTTCTCTCTGGATGTGTTGATTAGTGTGTGTTGTGTTTTCTGTGTTGTCCACAGAGTGCTCAGGAAGTTTCAGTACCTGCTGAACCCGCGTCAAGTCTACAACCTCTCCAACGGGGGTCCTGCTCCAGGGTACAGGACACTTTTTCACCACTATGAGACTTACAATTGGACTATATGCTTCATTTGTTTCTTCACATTAATGTCATTGTTTCTACAGACTACACTTCTTTCGCAATCTGCACCAGTACAGGATCTTGGCTTGTGGAGGAGACGGCACCGTCGGGTGGCTCCTGGATGCTATAGGTACTTCAGGTCTTTTTTTGTTTCCAGAGGTTTATTGAGATGATAATTTCTAAGGTTTAAGAAGTGTACCTGTGATTTCAGACAAAGAAGACCTCCAGGTGCGTCCTCCAGTAGCTGTCCTGCCTCTGGGCACTGGGAATGACCTGGCTCGCTGTCTACGCTGGGGAGGAGGTAGAACCAGCAACACATTGCTTCAACCATCTCTGATGTATTCGCACCACCACTGGAGCCCTAATTAACACACATCTTCTGCTTCTTTTTAATTCCACAAAAGGCTACGAAGGAACAGGCTTGACAGAGATCCTGAAGGAGGTCGAAGCTAGCGAACTGGTTCTCATGGACCGCTGGCGCATCCAGGTGATACCGGACGACCCCACAGAGGCAGGAGACCCTGTGCCCTACGAGATCATCAACAACTACTTCTCCATTGGAGTGGTGAGTCACCACCTCTGCAAGGGGGAATAATAAAATCTAAAATAGAATAAAAGATAGTTTGTTTTATTGAGTGACTGATTGAATGAAAGGGTTAGTTCTGACACTCCGTAGTTACTCCATAACTCAAATAAACTAACCTATTAAGGCAGCGGTAGACCAGCAGCTCTCGTGTTCTGCATGGTAAAAATGCTGGTTTGTCAAAGGAGTCTGGTGGCTCTGTGTTTTCCTCATATACCAGTATTGGTGATAACCATGATATTTAGAAATGAAATTCTCTTATATCATTTCAGTCTCCTTCTCTTTTCACTTTGTAAGAGGTGGTAAAGCACCATAATACCATAACCTTTTCTGTTTGTTTTCATAAAGTTTGAGTTAGACAGACTTCCCTACCCTTGTAGATTAAGATTAGATGTAGATTTAGATTTTCAATAGACATGGCAGTGATATTTTTGTAAGATTTAAGTTCTTTAGGCTGTTAAACATGAGTGAAATTCCATCTTTGAAGAGAGCATTGATGTATGTAAAGACCTCAGTTTCCCTTCAGAAAAAACTGTCTCACAGCAAGGTTGTTCTTCTCAAAACTGGGGTTGCCCCAACTGCCTTCTGCTGTAGGTAATACAGTGACTACGGAGTAGTACCTTCTACAACCACACAGCAAGAAAACAGAACTATCCCCTTAATATGATTGCACGTGTGTCCATGTGTGCAGGACGCCTCTATTGCTCATCGCTTCCACTCCATGAGAGAGAAACACCCCCAGAGGTTCAACAGCAGGTGAGGATTCACAATGACTGAGTGAACCAAAACTGTTTTGTAGCAGATTTGATAATCAATAACATTCTTGTTCTCTGTTGTTTTTAAGAATGAAGAACAAACTTTGGTATTTTGAATTTGCCACTTCTGAGACCATCTCCGCCTCCTGCAAGAATGTGAAGAACTCTTTTACAATTGAGGTTTGAATTTCAGGCACCAAAACAAATCATCTGACACTCATACGATGGATAAAGTTTCTTCAGCTCTGTGCACAGAAAACAATTGTTGTTTTGCTTCTGCCAGTGTTGTGGGAGACCTCTGGACCTGAGCAGCATGTCCCTGGAGGGCATAGCTGTCCTCAACATACCCAGCATGCACGGAGGCTCCAACCTCTGGGGCGAGTCCAAGAAACCTGAGGGTGTGCCAAACGTGGAGTCCAGTGAAGTCATCACTGACCCTGAACTGCTAAAAACAATCTCACAAGGTGCATGATCTCACATGTCATTTTTAGTGTCCCTAATATTGTCAATAAGCCCCACCTGCCCTCTTGCATGTGGTTGCCATCAGCTTATTTGAATTGGATCTTTGTGTGTTGTTGCTTCACAGATATAAGTGATAAGCGTCTGGAGGTGGTGGGGCTGGAAGGAGTCATAGAGATGGGGCAGATCTACACTGGACTGAAGAGTGCCGGGCACAGACTGGCGCAGACTTCCCAAATTACCATCAGGTTCTGTATTTTTACCTTCACATGTTGGGCTGCAACTAACGACTATTTTCATTATATTTTCACCATTAATTGATCAAGTGTTTCTAGTTTCATAGTTTATAAAGTATAAGGAAATTATTAAAAAAAATGTTTATCACAAGCCCAAAGTGACGCCTTGAAGTCACTTCTATTTTCCAATCAACAGTCCAAAACCCAAAGACTATTATACATGACAGAAAAGAAAAGCAACAAGTCCTCACATTTAAGAGGCAGCAAATGTTTGGCATATTTGCTTGAAAAATAACTGAAAAATTGAATTGGAAAAACTTGGCCAGTAATTTAATTTGACTCTAGTTATAACACAGCTACATGCAGTAGCTCCAAAAGAAAATGACCACATAGTGAAATCATAAAATTAACATTAAAGATTATATCAAAGTTCTGTGTGGCTGTGTTTTATCCTTCTCTGTGCAGTCTGCTGTCAACATACACACACCTGACATAAAGCTCACACACAGTATAAACAGTAGAGCCTTGTTCAATCTCATTGTCTCTCCTCCCTCTGTGCAGGACCATCAAACCCCTGCCCATGCAGATCGATGGGGAGCCCTGGATGCAGCCTCCATGTACTGTAAGTGTTATTAATATGATATAATATATATTGGGCATACAAGATATTGAGTTTTAAGTTGTACAATTTGACTGCACCACAAACTGGAGCCTCGAAAATGATCCGAATTCTCTAAAACTGCCTCAACAAAAAACAGAACATTGTAACTTTAGCGATTTGAGGATTTATTGCCACATGTACCTTGTAAACTGTCAGCTTTGTGTCTGGAGCCAGTGCATTCTCCTTTACACACTGACTGAGCATCTGACGTCATTTAAAGCCAGGTAGGATCGGCTGCTCAGGGCTCAGGGTGGATACTGGAGCTGGGCCAGAGGGAGCTGCTATAACACAGGAAGTGATGTGCCTTCAAAGTAAAAGCACACAATTATTTTAGGACAAAGGGAAGAATCGATATTTATTCTTCCTCCTATTTCCCTACATATTGCTGTTGTTTGAGTTTGTTGCTGGTCAATAATGTTTGGGGGAATAAAGATACAGGGGACAAACTTGCTCTAACTGAAGGCAGAATATTTGTTTCACCAGACAATTTGGATAATTCATAATTTGTCAAGGTTTTTTGTGTAACTTATCAATGTGCTGTAGATGATAAATATCAACTTTTTCTTGTTAAACAAAATTGTGTTTTTTTTTTGTTTTTTTTAATTCATCATAGATCCACATCTCTCACAAGAACCAAGCTAACATGCTGATGGCTGCGGCAACAAAACCATCCGGCTTCTTTCATCTCAAGTAGATTTCATGTTTCCACTGTGTTGTCCGTTACAGCAGACCACCTGTACTATTCTGAAAAATGATGCAGGATGCGTATTTAAAAGAGATAATCCATCGCTGAGTGTGTAATTGTGTGTTTTTATTGTTAGGTATTAGCGTGTATGTATGTTTAGATTATTTCAGACACTTTAGGCAGAGATCACACTGACAGACCAAAACAAAAGTGCACACTCAGTTTGATCGCTGCTATTGTGTGCCAACTAAATGTAACACATTCATATTTTGTTATTGTAAATATAAGAACAGAGCATGTTGTGTTTCAACACTATATGGATACGATAGCTTATTACTTAGAGTAGTTCCCTGTTTCATGTGTACTTCCTGGTGCAGCTGGTGATAAAGCGACCAGCTTCGTTCAGCCTTCAGAAGCTCACTAACCTCGTCCAACAACACTTTCTTACCTGTGTGTTCTCCTGTCCGTCAGTGTCACTGTTCATCCAACTGGAAAAAAAAGTATTTATCAAGTCAGTGTTTTTAGTGTTTCTGAAATAGGCTGAAGAAATAACAAGAGAAACACTTATTGGTCTGTGACTGAATGTGGTTTTATAAAATTTGCTTTTCATTAGAAATGAGTCTTGAAAGCACTTGGCTGAGAGGCTTTGATATAGCTCCACTGACTTTAGTATCAGCAACAGCTTCCTAGTGTATCAGACAGGAGTAATGTTAGTTATGTTTTCAATGTATGTCTTTGCATCATCTTCTAAAGGAAACATATTATGCTAACTTTTCAGGTCCATTACTGCTGTAATGTATCCCCCCCCCAATCTAAAAAAACTGTTTAGCTCCTGTCTCTTCCACTTAGCTTCACCTCTACCGTGAATATAGATATAAGGCATGCAAATATCACTCTGTGATGTCATACAGTTGCAGAAATGAAGGCAGGACTACTGACAAGGCATTTTGTACACTTCAGGAGCAGTGTATTCTGTGGTAGAGAAGAGCTCCTGTTGGCATCGACTTTGATCTTTTCAACTTTCACGATCTTTTACATGCACAAAAAATGGAATAAAACACTGGAAAGGAAGGGAAAAGGAAAAAGGCATAATAGGTGTCCTTTGAATTACATTCCGACATTGATTAAGAATGGTCATGCAAATAAGATATGAATGTTATGTGACAGGAGAAATGTTTGATAAATATGCTAAGCTTTTATGATTTTGTTTCAGCGATGTGCGTAATGTGTCAACTTTTCATTGTACTTGTATACACATGGCATTCTTTTATGTTCATTTATTTTCTTGTCTAAATGTAAAATTGTGTAATTGTCCTTTGCATGTGTGTCTTGACAATGATGTGATGTGCTGTCATGAGGCTCATACAGTGTCAAATTGACAACATTTATTGAATTGCCCTCAGGCTACCTGGTGAATGGACAGATGAAGGAAATGATTACAAACTGTTTCTCCAAATCAGGTTTTTGTTTAAAAAGGAATAGGATGTACATTTGTCTCATTGTAATACACTGTCTGACTTTCAAGCAGCTAAATATTAAGCTCTTAAAGGAGTTGTTACAGTGGAATGAGGCAGTGTTCATCAGAGGGATATAAAAACCCTAGTTTTCATCAAAGTCTTGCACTATTTTAAAGGACAAATGGCAGCATACCTTAAAGACTACGGATCTCAGTAATATGCCGCTTAAACGCTGCTTACAGCAATGTAGAAAAATTTGCCTGTTAAAACTTGTATGACATGTACTCTCATGCTTGTCTGTCAGAAAGAATGTTTATCAGCACTGAACAATGCTCATATTTCAAAGTACTGACTGGTGTATTTATTGTCAGTATTGTGTATAAGCGGTATGACTCTACATGCAGCCCACTTATTGAAAGTTTTAGATCTAAGTTTCTTAAATCGCTTTAATGCCAAAGCCTGGCAGCTACAATGAGGCGGGCTTTGTGTCAGTGTGGGAGAGGAAGCAGGAGGACTAATCCAGAGGTAAAAGCAAAGGTTTACCGCGAGTTCAGTGTAGATGACGTGTGTGCGTGTGTGTATGTGTGTGATGGAAGAAGGCATCAGACATAAAGAGTGACTGACACTCAGGGTTGGAGATGATGGTGGAAAGAGCAGAGAGGGGAGCTGGTGGAAATGAAAGATTAAACAAATATATTTCCATGTGCACACACTGCAAATGAAAATTGAAATGCAAATGTAAACGCGAAAGTGGAATAATCTTATACTTAGAGCAGAAATCTTGTCGGACTTGTTTTGAGTATAAAAGGATTATTCAGTGCCGATGAAGCAAGACTGAATTCGCTCCAGTAAAGGTCACTCGGCTTGTCAGGATCAGAAGTTTTTATCTCTGTCTGGTCTGCTTATTGTTAGGTGAGTGGGCCATGTCCGTGAAAATATGTGGGTAAAAGACGATCAGAAATTTTACAACCCTTCTGGCCTGAAGTTAGTAATGTTTTTATGGTAACAACTGTATATAAACCAAATATACATACAAACTGACATGTTTCAAGTATGTGGAAGAAACGAGACACAACAAGTGAGACTGTCACACTCAAGGAGAGAGACAGTGGACGTGCTTCAGGTGTAAATCACAAAATCGTGTCAACCTCTCAACAACATGTTTCTTTTAAACAGCAGCACTTAAATAAAAGATGTAGAAGTTATTTTACTTGCATTTTACTCCAATAAAAGTGCAGAACTAATATGATAAAGCATATACTTAAAAGTGCCAAAAATAAAATTAGTCATTATGCGTATATGAGCACTAATCATAGATACTGTACCATAGTGACTGGTTTAATTTACATTAGGGGTACACGGAGCATGTATTTCAAGTAAGATTAAATGAATTTTGATGTAACATTATGCAACAATGAAGGATCATGTTCTCTGCACATTCACAAACAGGCAGGACCGCCTCCTTATGGAGTTCTCTGTCCTGATTTGATAAAGTGGGCAGGGATACCACAGCAGTTCTTTTCTCTATCCCTGCATGAGTGGGGGGGAGGAGAGACTGACCAAGCACTCTACAAAAGTGACTACAGAATATGTCACAACAACTTGAAGTAATTGAGTGAATGTACTTTGTTCCACTGCAGAGAAACAATGCATCTCTGTAGCCTCATTAGCTGCTGATATTTGGGATTTAGGGTCAATGTATATCATCATTTCTGCATACTGACGTTAAGAGAATTAAACACATGCATGCCTACCTTTCACAATAAACTTGTTGGCAATGTTTAGTTAAGCTTTCTAGAGGCTACACATTGAACTAAACACAACAACATTCATTACAGTATGTTTAATTCTTAATGATTTAACCTTGCAGATGTCCTCACTTGCACAATGTTGTTAAAGGATATGTGTGCGCTGCTTGTCAGCGTGTGTGTTCCTGCATGACAAATGGAAGAGACCTGCAGAGAGAACATGTCTGGTCTTGTCTGCTATTTTATTATATTCATCTTGTTCTTGACACAGCGTCACAGGCCAACCCCTGTAATTAACTCCATTCATTCCAGGCAAATCTGCGTAGTCGCATCAGCTGCAGCTTCTTTTCTCTTCTGAGAAAATCTCACAGTTTTGTCGCCCTGAATGATCCCTCTCACTCTCCTCATACGTAAAGGAAACAGATCACTCCCAAAGATCCCCAGAGAGGGTTCTGGTGTTACTGTACAGTGGTTTTATTGGTAGATGTGGAAAAGTTATGACATGAAGGGTATTGGGTGATGCTTTAATTGATGCTGGGAAACAGACACCTGCAGCTGAGGCTGTGACATCCATAGTGCAAAATGCCTGTCGATGATGATGACATATGGATGTGACATGGGCATGGTTTGTCATTTCATACCTCTTGGATTTAAAGGGTAAACAGTTGTAATTTTTCAGGCGCGTGTATGACTGAGGTGGTGCTGAGTAGAGGGCTCTGATCATGTGAATAGGGAATGAATATCCTTGGATGTGGTGAGTGGACCACAGAGAATAGCTAGGGTCCAGATTTTTTTGCTATGGCCCTGTTTGTGGGACTAATTATGTGGAGAGGCACAAATGAGATAGCATGATACAGTCTGTCTGGATGTGGCTTCATTTATAACCATTCCTACTACATATGAATTTTAGGAGTCAAAGAATTTGTCAAGAGTCTCATTGAAATGCTATTTAAAACATTTTAATTAGCAATTTTAAAGGTTCACAAACATATTAACCTAGTGAGACCAGGGGAAACTTTCCTGCTTTGGCTGGACAATGAAGCTATTCTATTCTATTCTATTCTATTCTAGTCTATCAGTTGCAACTTTGCAATGGCCATCCTAAATAATAGTTATGGTTAAACACACACTACACACTATCTATTAACCATTTACAAAGTATTGTGAACGCCAGTTCCAACTCTGCAAAAAAAAAAAAAAAAAAATCAGTTGCTTGATAAATGGTTTATAAAGCATTTTATCATTTGTTAAAAGTAAAACAAAACAAAACAAAACAAAAACTATTAACTGAATCTAATGAACTATACATTTACCATTTATTGATGAAGGCTATTGTACCCCCCATAACACAGAGAAACAACTTAATAATCAATATAAATAAAAGCAAAACACTGTATGAAAAAACATGATGCTGACATAGTTCAATTTAGAGTTTAATAAAGGCCGTTTTTATCATTCCATACATTTCTATGTCAAAATGTCTTTTAAAATCAGGCCTTCAAAAATTGTGAGTAAAAGTATGCGTGTAAAATCATTAATAAAATTATCAAGTTTTTGTTTCAACAAACAAAGTAAGTGTTGACAATGTAGATGCTGAATAGATGTGCCTACGTTCTACTCGAAAAGTTTAGTTTTGACACATGGTACCAGTTTCGTGGGATATTTTATCCAGAAAACGTACAGGTGTTTCCTGCTGTGTCACGTGATAACACACCTTCCTGTCGTAATGTACCATAATCTTCATTTCCAGTCATAAAACGTCTGCACCTCCAAACTACAGCTATTTTTAGCGCTCTTCATCTAGTAATAGCTCCACGTGAGCCCCGCTGTCGTTCTGGTTTATATTTAGAACGCACGCTCCCCCGACTCTTGCGTCAATGGAATCCCGTGCGTGCGTCACACGGAAGAACGTCTGTGCCAATCCCGGCGCCGATTGGCTGACGACCCGGAACGTTCCACCGCCCCGATCACCATGTTTGGGCATGGACCCGCCCTTTTGTCGACGCAGCCAAAATAAAACAAGAGTGTGTGGAGTCTCCTGCATTGGTCTGACCCAGTGTGTGTGTGTGAATGTGTTTGAATGAGTGTGTGTGCTGACAGCAGCTGGTAGAGGTGACATTCATCAGTTTCACTCGTTTGGAATAAATGAAAAGCTTCAAAATCTGGATATTTACATGAACCAGGTGAGAGAAAATTGACTGTTTTTTTGTTGCATGTATTAATATCTATTTATTCAGTAGGGCACATTAATGCTGAGATGAGTATCATATATGTATGTTTGCATTTATGCATCATTATAATTACTTCTATAATAATTAAAGCACATGGAACAAGACTGACTGAATAAAATAAACATATTCAGCCTAAAACTTGTACTTATTTGTTTGCAGTAGTCTCAAGTTTGATGTTATATCTTACTAAAACTAATTCTGTCTCTCCCATCTTTATGAATGTAGTAATGATAAACAGATGACAGATCAAATATGTTGAAAACTATTTCCTAGTGAGGTTGATTCAACTAGACCACCCTCACTGATATAAATGAGGTGTATGAAATATAACAAACACAAATTCCAGCCTCTATATTCTGCTGAAAATGGGGTTTAGCTCATTAGGTGTAGCAAAGAAACTTGCACAAACTGAGCGCAAACAGCAAGTGATTACATGATTATTCGTTCAAGTAAAGTAGAATATAGTGGTGTCTCGTTCCTGCTGCTCCAGCTGACTGATCTATATTACCAGCAACAACCTTCTCATGATTTTTGCGTTGTATCTTCCATGCATGTGTCTATTACTGTTGCTGTCCGGGACTGGAAGACGTATAGAGTACGCTATGGTGTATTTATAAGACACAAGACACATGTTGGACACTTGAACAGCGTGTTCCCCACATAGGTCAAGCTTGATTGTAAGTTTAGGAAAATGATTGAACGATTTGATTTAAGTTGGAACAGTTTTGGAACAATGCTCAGGTGTGTAAAGTGAGGAAGTTTGCGCTTGTGGAAACACGCCCATTCACCCAACCGTGCAGAGGCACACACACGCACGCACACACAAAAATAGGCCTTGCCACCTTTCCCATTTCAGCTGGCATTCAGCCCACTTTGAAATATAATCTGCAGTACTCCGGGTGTAAAAGGGTTGCCCTGCACTGAAAGAGGTTTTCAGAGCATTAACAACCAGTAACACTATATGTGACAATATATCTGATCTGATTGCTCCACTGGACCACCCGCTGCATTTTCTCAAGATTGGCCCTGAAGCTAGAGAACTGGCATGTTCAGGGTGTTAGTGTCAGCTACTGTTTGGATGGTTTCAGAAGTAGGATTAAAAAAAATGCTGACCCAAGTATTATAAGGAAGTATTAAGTAGTGTATAATTTATTAGGATATCTGAACTTCATTGTCACATAAAGTGCATATGTTTAAACAGACAACTTCTCATCAGCTACCTATCCCCAGTGATGTTAAAGTGAAAGCAGGTCATGCTTCTATTTAGAAAAGAAGTGTTTTCTGTTTTTTTTGGAAGTACAACTTTGAAATTTGAATTTGTTGTAGTTGTTTACATCATGTTTAAGTCAGTTCAAGTCAAGTTGATTTTATTTGAATAGCCTTAAATCACATATCACATTTCTACAATATGTTAGGTGCATGACATAAAATAAAATAAACCTAAACAAATTGTATCGCACATGGACAAGCATTTGGAATTACTGTCATTGACTGTTGCTGTGCTCTGTCCTAGAGATGCCCTGTGTACAAGCCCAGTATGCCTCACTGCCCCATGACGCCTACTTCAGCTCTGAGTTCCTGAATCCTGACCTAAGTGCCAAGCTGATGATGGACATCAATGGCCAAAAGGACCAGCTGTCTACATCTTCATTGCCCAGCATCAATACCTTGGTGGGGACTGGCTACATGGGGGAGTTCGATGCATATTCCTGCAAGATTACCACCTCATCTCCTGCCTCTACTGTTTCATTCAGCCCCGCCGCGGTGGCCGAAAACTCCTGCCCTCAAATGCCGAGCCAAGCCTTGAAACTGGATGATCTCCAGGTGTACGGCTGTTACCCAGGATCCTTCGCGCTCAGCTGCTTCGATGAAACGCTGTCTTCATGTGGCTCTGACTACTATGGCAGCCCGGTTTATGCTGCTGCTTCTCCTCCAACACCGGGCTTTCAGGCCCAACCTGCACCTGTCTGGGATTCCCCTTTCAGCCCCTACCCCCAGGCCCCCCCGTCCTCTGTGCCTGATAAGCCAGCGATGGCCCAGCAGCTCTCTTTTTTCACCTTCAGCCCCACACCAGAGCAGCACTCTCCCCTGGGGCAGCATCAGGATGTTCAGCCAGGCCAGGACGACCCTTTCTTCCTGTCCCCTCAGCAGCATCTCTCTCCTCTTCACTGTCCCCCCATGTCCTTGGAGCACAGACCGCTGGAGAGCCCCAGGCTAGTGGAGAGCACCTTGATGTCTCCAAAAACCCACAACCCAGGATCCACTGAGGGCCGCTGTGCCGTCTGTGGTGACAATGCATCCTGTCAGCACTATGGAGTCCGCACCTGTGAGGGCTGCAAAGGATTCTTCAAGGTAAATAGCTGAATAGCATTTTGCTGGTTTATTCTACTAAGTAGAGTCCGACAGAGACAACATATATCTATACCAGTGTACATCTCAATAAGTAACAAGAAATCTTTGTACAGAAACGGCAAAGAAGTGTTCAAATGTTCAAAGTTTGTGCACCAGACACATCTCGGTCACAACACATACATAAGTGATCCTTATTATGAGTGTGTGAAGATGTATATAAGATGCAATATTTTTGCATAAAACGAATAAATAATATAGAATGATAAAAAATACATGACCGTTGTTATATATTTTGTTAAGTTGTTGATGTAAATTATCCCAAATGTTTCCGTCAGTGTTCAAACCAAGAGAAATCCATAATTTTACTCGAGGTAAAGATGTGTTTCATTTAGTCAGCTGATGCCAGAACATCTGGAAGCATCAAAATGGTATTACTGCTCTAATTTTTTAAACTCTGAAATATTAACATGGTTCAGCTTCAAAAACACAGTAATTAGTCATACTATGCTACTGCGTTATTCAATGAAATAATATAAAGCTTTAACTGGTCACGAACCAGTGACTAGTGAAGCTTTTTGGACAAATTACTCAATAATAAAAAGAATAAAAATACAAAGAAATGCAACTGTATTGGTGCATTTCTGTATATGCATGCAGGATTGTATACTGAAAGTAATGTATTTCTTTTTTCCTTTTTTGACAGCGAACTGTACAGAAAAATGCAAAGTATGTCTGCCTCGCCAATAAAGACTGTCCGGTGGACAAGAGGAGGAGAAACCGTTGCCAGTTCTGCCGTTTCCAGAAATGTCTTGCAGTGGGAATGGTCAAAGAAGGTAATGCAAAGTCAGACTCTCTTACAGCTACTGGTGATGATGAGAAACTGAGGAGTTTGTAATAACAGTCTTGTGAAACCAAAGCTAATATGTAACCAGAGCTATACAGTGCCAGCTGCAGAAAAAGGGAAACAGAAACTGATACAGCAGTTGTTTTTTAAATTGCGTTGTGCAGCGACAGCCATGTGAGAGTCACAAATGTGTGCTTTAAGTGTTGCTCTCTTCTTTTCTGTCTCTTTCTTAGTTGTTCGCACAGACAGCCTGAAAGGTCGCCGGGGTCGTCTGCCCTCCAAACCCAAGACTCTGGCTGAGCCTTCATCCACAATCCCCAGTGTCAACATCATAGCTTCTCTTGTGAGGGCTCATTTAGATTCAAACCCGACCATTGGCAAGCTTGACTACTCCAAGGTAAACCTCACGACTTGCACCAGAGCTCCTTTGTATCAATCAGATCAGTTACAGTTACCTCAGTATAGGATGGAGGCTGAAAGCAGAGACAGAGACAGTTTGCAGTTCTATACAACAGCACTGACTCTCCCAACCTCTTCCTCCTCAGTACCAGGAGACAGTTGTCAGCCTGAAAGAAAAGGAGGATGCCGATGACATCCAGCAGTTTTATGACCTGCTGACGGGCTCTTTGGATGTGATAAGAATCTGGGCTGAAACCATCCCGGGGTTCACAGATTTCTGCACAGAGGACCAGGAGCTGCTCCTCGAATCTGCCTTTGTTGAGCTCTTCATTCTGCGACTCGCATACAGGTTGGCTGCTTTTAACAACGTTAACTTCTGTTTCATTAGACTCATGTGCACTTTTCAATATGCTGATTGTTCTCTTGATTTATAACTGTGCAGGTCCAATGCTGAAAAGAACAAGCTGATCTTCTGTAACGGCGTGGTCCTCCATCGACTGCAGTGTGTTCGCAGTTTTGGTGACTGGATTGACTCCATCATGGATTTCTCCCAGAGCCTGCACCGCATGAACTTAGACATCTCCTTGTTCGCCTGCCTCGCAGCACTAGTTATCATAACCGGTGAGAGTTTCTGTTTTGCTTTTCATCCCACGGAATCTGACTGCATTTGAATTTGATGTTTCTATTCAGAGCTATCTTTTTAACGAAAACATATTTTACATCTAGATCGCCATGGCCTCAAAGAGCCCAAGCGGGTGGAGGACTTTCAGAATCATCTGATCACTTGTTTAAGGGAACACGTGAGCGGGAACGGACCAGAAGCCAGCCGGACCCAGCCCAACTATCTTTCTCGTCTTCTGGGCAAACTCCCTGAACTGAGGACTCTATGCACACAAGGCCTACAGCGCATCTTCTACCTGAAACTGGAGGACCTGGTCCCCCCTCCACCGATAGTGGAGAAAATCTTCATGGATACTCTTCCCTTCTGAAAAAAAAAAAACACATGAACACGACTGTGATATTTGTAAAAATGACAGACAGGAAGCACTTAATGTGAAGTTTGATCATTGGACTCTACTGGTGAACCTCCGTCTGTCACACTGATGTGTGTGCCGACAAATGTCCGACATTGTTCAAGAGACCATTATTTTTCTAACATTAAGTTTTAAATTCAATACATGGTACCTGTGTGAGTACCTTATATAGATTTACTTCAGTTCAATGAAACTGTCATAGACAGAGCAGAGATAGTATTTAGAGTTCAGATCACCGTTTATACATGTTTTTGTGTGCATTTGTAAAATGTCTTTATTGCTGTGCTACATGTGTGAATGTGTCCTGCTATGCAGCTAGTAAGACGTGGATATTTGGGTAGTTGCAATGCAATGTTACATACTCAGCTTTTTAAAAACAAAAGAAACACACTAACCTCTTAAAAAGCATGTTTTCAAAGTTGCTTTTCGATCCCACTAAGAAGCCGAGCTAGAGAAAGAGCTTTATGGAGTCCTACTTTTCAAAAGGGAACGTTTTTACTAATTTCTTTGTATCACAAACGATAGTTTTAGTCCTAATTGTGCTCCTGTGGAAGGTCTTGGACCAAAGTTTACTCTTATTTTGATACTACCAGTTACAAACCTTATTGCCTTAAACTAAACTAAACGTTCTGCCATAACTCTTGTGCTGCCATTTTGCTCACCTTGTAAAGGCGGATGCTGGCAGGGTCACTGCTCCCTCTAACAACATATCTCTAGGGCTTTTAAGAACAAAAATGGACTTGCTGAGTGAAAGTGCCTTCTATAAAGCCTCAGCTCTCGAACTGTAATAAGTGACACTAAGTGAATTTTCATTCCAAACATCCCATGCAGTGAGACCCATTTATTGCAGAACTTAACCGATCTGCTTCAGCGTCACCGTCAGAATTAATTTCGTACTCCTGAATGATGAATGTGATTTCAGGTCAGTGCCAGCTTTTGATACGATGTGCCTGAAGGATGTGTCGGTACAGTCTGACAAAGAGCACAGAATACTTGACCGTACACTCTTCACACTGCTAGACTGGAAGGACACCAAGCAATGACAGGTGGTTTAGGATCTGCAAGAACTAAATCCTGTTCACATGTGAGCCAGTGAAATTCATGACAACAGTAGAGCCGTTCAGATTAAAATGAAGTCACAGCACATTTCAGAGTCCCTTCATATCCACAACTAGTCACAGTCTACCTTTTCTGTGATTTGTTTTTCACCCCAACAACGCTTGAAAATCCACATGCATAAGCAGATGTTTCACGTTCGACATTGTTCCTTGTCTTTGGCCGCATGTGTTTGGAACCTCAGCTCAGTGTGCGTAAAACCCTCCTACTGTCTTCCACATTCTTCTGAATTGTGCAGGTTTTTTTTTTTACATGTTGGATTTATTTTTTATTTTCATCTCAAAAAATGAACTTAAGGAATATCTTAAGGAGTCACAGTGAAATGTGATGAGAAGATGAGCAGCTACGAGCACTTAAAACGGTGCTCAAACAGTATGAAGAATACTTGTTTCTCCTACTGTATGTGTGTTGTTTGGGACGTGTGTGTGGACTTTGAAAGTAATGCCAGGGGCTTTTCGTAAAAAGGATGCATGAGTATTAAAAGAGAATATTTGATATTAAATCTTTTTGAAAATACACCACTGTCTGCCTTTGTTTAAATTTCCTCTAGTTTATGAAGGGGAAGAAGAGTATTTCTCTATAAAAAACAAAATGTCTACAGGATGAGGCTGGCGATGTTCATGTGATATTTAATCACACGAAAAGACCGAAACCAACAATGTGACAGTGCATCTGTTCATTCTTTCTGACTTCCCCACTCTGTCTCAGTCACGAGCCTATATTCTACTAAAGATTTAATCATCACCAAGACTTTTATTTTCTAAGGAGACTAAATCATTTCCTGAAACAGCTGAACACTGCAGTTTTTCTTTTAGCAAATGTTATTCGAACTGGTGTACATTGTCTGTTTGTTGATTTCAGCTGTGGATTGGTCACATGACTCAGTAGCAGAACTGTATGTTCATTGTTAGGTAGGAACACGTCAACAAATGTAACAGTGTGGCTTACTGTTAGGTGTATTGTCATGAAATTTTGAGCAAAGACCAATGGTTCCCAGAAGATGATTCCTGGTGACTTTTGGTAATCCCCTGACTTTGGGCTTCACTGGTATTCAGTGAAGTGCCTCAGTGTTCCCCCTCATTACTGTAGTGATCACATGACTTCTCCTCTGGAACCACGATCAGTTCAAACTTTTTATCCGATGCTTTGATTTTGTTGTAGAGAAGTTGAGAATTTCTGTGTTGTGCTGTGATAATAAGGCTTGCTTGCTCATAAAAGCAACGTCATTTATAATGAGAAGGAAAACACTTCATGAGAGTCATAAGATTGGACCACGACATATACGCACTGCTCTGTGGGGTGCTTTGGGACTTTCAGAGCAAACAATATCCCTTTTTCATAAACTTTTTTCCATTTCCCCCATGTGATTTGATGTGAGAGTGTTTACATTACAGCTGTCTGCAGTGAAGGTGCAGCTTTCATACATCAGTCACCTTAAAGGAGAAGAGTTACTGTCCAGTTTGATACAAACAAAAAAATGACAAGCACACTAGTGGGTGTTTGAATGGTAAATTAAAGTTTGAATATAACTTTGCAAGATTGAGTTTTGGTCTGTTACACTGATAAATAATAGGTAATCCTTGATCTGATATTTTCGTAAATCAGCTGCCTGTGTGGTTGAGAGATCACCTTGCATGCTGACATGGCACTCCTGGTATCTGATAATCAGAAGTAACAAGAGGAAACAACCGTTGTTTTCTCATGATACAGTGTTGAACATCTCATTATCTCAAGATAATGAAATAATTAGCTTGTGATCTTGAGACTTAAACATTTTAGCTTCCACTGTTGGCAGTGTCTTTGCTATCAGACACACGACTGCAATGGCTTCACTTGTGCAATCCGTGGTACAAAGTGAAGCACATTACAAAAAATTCAGTGTGGGAGCATTTCCTCCAGAAAGGCAAAAAAGTTTGATGTACAAGTTAAAATGTTTAGTAATAGTACATCAATACGACTCCCACATTAAGAACACACACCATATTGCCATGTCTGAGGATGGCGTGCACCCCAAGATCACGTTGCTGCCAGCCGGGGGTGAAACTGTGATGCGGTGATCAAATCAGATACTGCAGTCTCTGTGGTCCAGAGCTACTGTGACAAAACACATGGAAGAGCACTTTGAGAAGAGGAAGGATAAGCTAAATACCGCTGCTAACGTTAGCTCTGTGACTCATGCAACTGCTGGGACTCTCACACGCAAAAGTTAACAGCACAGCTACCTGTAACTTCATTACATTTACATTTAGAGCATTGAGCAGATGCTTTTTTCCAGTTACAGTAATTCATACACTCATACAATGATGGTGGTGGCTGACATGCAAGGTGCCAACCAGCACATCAGGAGCAGTTTTGGGGTTCAGTATCTTGATAAGGACACTTCAACATGCAGACCAGGGGAGTCAAACCAGTGACCTTCCAATAACAAGACGCTGGCTCTACCCCCTGAGGCACAGCCGCCCAACTTCATCAGCGCCTCTAGTGTTTCACAACATTTTGCCTTTTTCCACCAGTAGGTTACTGGTTAATGGGTGTCGAAAGCAAATGTACCTGAAACTGACTCACTAACTGTCATTGTATAAGCTTTGGAAATTGGTAAAACTTGTTTGTAAGATCAACTGATTTTGTCTATGGGAATGTTTTGGGATGAAATTTGCTGACAGATTAATGTAAATCGTGCCTTGGTCTATCTCATAAGAAGAATCTAGAAAATGTTTCTCAGTTACTGCTGCCATGTAGGAAACAGGAAAGCTGCACTGGATACGTGAGCTGGCAGAGCACTAAAACAAAGTGTGGCTATAAGTCTGGCTACATGAGGCGATTTAACCCAGTTCTCAACGTGCTGAAACTTGTTATATATTAATGATGTGATGAAAAGTGACCAAAAGTAGTCCTTCATCTCCTTTTCACTGGGTCTGTGTTGTTTTGTCACACATGGCGTTAATGTTGGCAATATCCCTGACCAAAGGGAAGACGACACCACGCCGCCCTCAACCACGGCAGACTGCAGGACCGACTGCATTCAGCCGCTCGACACCTGATCCTACTGTACACCACGTTCCAGTCATCTGGATTTTGGTACTGGCAGACAGAGTGGAAAAAACAGGACAAGGGGAGAAGAGAGAAGCAGGCAGTATGAAAGCTTGCTAACATTGAGAAGTTCATTATGTTACAAAATGGCAAGCACGCTGACCAAGTCAGATGTAATGGGAACAGCAGACGAGTACTGTTTCATAAGAGGGGTCACTGGTTCCAACTTAATTTGTATTTGACTTTAACTTTACTGCCCAAACCCAGACTCAAAACACATTCCCCTCTGAAAACATCTCGTGTTTGAACTGTAACTGTTCCTTGACACCATCTCTTTCCAAAAGAGGAAAGGTACCATCTGGAGCTGCCATTGGCCCCTTAACTTTTGACCTGTGCCCTGACACACAACACTCTGCATTCGGGGACAAACTGTAGCCTTACACCCTGAACACACAGGACAGATTATGTTCTGACCAGTAATATGCAGCTCACTTGTCATGGTGATTTGTTGCACAGGCATGTTGAGCTCCAGGTTTTACAGTCGGCCTCTGCACCAAGATCATAGCCTTGAACTCCAGGGGGGGAAGTGCCTTAAATTTCAATAATGCATTGGATTAATTAATAGTAACTCACTAATAATATATGTTGTACAATAATTTACAATGGTCTGTTTTTACTGCTTCTATTTCATTGTATATGAAGGCAGAGATGTGGGATTAACAAAGTACAAACATAACCATCATCATATAAACAGAAAGCTGGTGAGAGGCATGACGAGCATGTGCTTGCTGTTCGTTAGCTTTGGAAGGTGTACTAGTTTGCTAATGTCCATCCATCCATCCATCCATCCATCCATCCGTAGATCATTCCAGATGTCCTTCTCCCTGGCAATGCTTTCCAACTCCTCCTGGAGGATACTGAGGTCTTCTATGGCCAATTGAGATAGATAATCTTTCCAATAGGTTCTGGGTCTCTTCCCAGTTGGTTGTGTCGAGAAACCCTGCAAAGTGAGGTGCCTAAGAGGTACCCTAATCAAATGCCCAAAAGGATCTAAACTGGGTCCTTAAGCCAGCAGAACCACTTGCTCTGCAAAGAGCAAAGACTCCATTCTAAGGTCACGGGCTGAACACACTCCTCACCACGACTACACCTTGAGACTCTGTCCATGAATATCACAAACAGGGGAGAGACAAGGGGCAGCCTGGTGGAGTCCAGGACCCACCAGAAACGTTCTTGACATGGTGTAAAGTATACAGACACAGTTCTCACTTTGGCTATATAGAGAATGGACAGCTCATGGCAATGGGTGCCAACCCCCCAGAGAAGCAAGCCATTGTTTCATGAACAGCTAAAATGGTGGTACTGGCCAAATGTAGCAATTGTAATGGATGAATTAACCAAAACATTAAGCTGTGTATGTGTTTAATATTAACTTACTGCTGAATCGTAGCTTGCATTTCTAAAACATTTTTTCAATCAAGCATTTTGTTCAAGCAGTATGTCTCACTGTGTCTTACACTGTCATCCTCCTCCAAGCTCTTGCCCAAAAATGTATTGATCTCCATTACACTGTAATACTAGAACCTGTTGTAGCTCATAGTAATGGCATTTGTTAAATCACAATTATTATTGCATTTCTAATATGCATCGTGGACACTCAAACAGGTGATGGTGCTCAGGCCCGGTTGGGGCAGGAACAATGTGGTTGCAGGCCAGCAAGGGCACTGGGGCGGAGGGACAATCGTGCTTTTGCATGGTATGGAGCAACTGGGCCAAATGTGAGTGCGTTCTATATTACCCACCATCCAGAGGTACCATCAACAGGAGGGGTGGGGAAGGGTTCAAGCAGTCACTGGGTTTTATGCCCTCCTTAAGTTCAAGATGTCCCTTATAGTCTTAAATACAAATACAATGACTTTTAAATGAGTTTCTTTTATTAATGCAGCTGCACAAAACACACTGTGCAGAAAAGGATGTACATGTACAATCCTGCCCATTCGTGAGCTCGCAACCACCTGATAAAGCCAAGCTTCTTTATTATTTGACAGCATTATAGTACCTGACCTGATAACTGTGCAATAAGTATGATGCTGTTTACTTGCTAGGCTTTGAAACACAAGAGGTGAACCAGCGAACACCAGTGTTGATATTATTATGTGGAAAGAACCCTTCCTAGTGCCTGCAGGCTACTAGAACAATAACTACCAAAGACAGGCCAGCCTTGGCTGCAGTAAAGTCTCTGGTTTGAAAGTCGCTTCACAACATGACATCATCGAAAATGACAAAAAATGTGTCTTAAAGTTGACGTATAATGTATCAGCAATGACACTAAGACAGATTAGCAGTTCTACGAGGCTGCACTAAGGCTACATTGTGCTTTGAGCTAAATGCTAACAGGCTCACAGTAACAGTGCTAACATTCTGATGTTTACAATACCATGCTAACAATCTTAGGTATGTTAGCATGCTAACATCGGCCAAAGTGCAATAAAAAGATCAGGGTTCCTAGTGGTTGCTCATGGCAATCTTTCCAATAGCCGAGACATTTGCTGCAAAAAAACAAATGTAATGCTCATGTGAAGTCAGTTCACAAAAGTCATCAGGTTTCATCCTTTGAGGGTGATGAATATTGGAACAAAAGTGAAATATTAGATTAAATTATAACATAGCTAAGGTATTCCTTTTAAAACCTTTAAGTGTATTTTGCTTACCTGTTTTTTACTCAAGAAAAATGTTTTAATATCAGACCAGAATGTGTTTACAGTGTTACAGTGTTTTACAGTGATGAATGAATGAATGAAGCACATTCGGGAAACATAAGAGACTTATGAATTGGTCTGTCACAAAGATGTTGGTGCGTGAGTCTGTGTGTGTTTGTATGTGTGTGCATCTGATTTGCTGGAGAGGACATTGTTCCAGCGGGAGGAAAGCTAATAGGTTTGTTTGTGTGGATGCTGCACCTGTCGTTCATTGATGGATTGAGCTGTAAATAACTTTGTGAAGCTGTTTAGTGCCCAGCGGGGGCTTCTGTGTTTCCTTCCTCCCTTTTCTCTTTTTTTACTTACTCTAAATACCTTTTATTGCACACACACCTACACACGCGCCTCAGAAAAGCCGACATTCACATCAGTTTTAGGATCATCTAAGCGTCACTCACCATGTTTCGGAAACAGGATGAATGATGAGTGTCCAAGCAAAGTTGGCATCACAATTCAATCGGCTCCCATGTTCATACAAACGCACATTCGTTTGTACACGTACTGTGTATTTGTGCCACAGTACTAGTATGTGTGTGGGTGTGCTGTTGAGTGTGGAAAACCCTCTGTGAGTGTATTTATAGCAGGCCATTGTTGAGCCCATAGAAACCTCTGTAATTGGATCTGGTCTCTCTCACTAACAGAGTCCGGTGATAAATGAGCTGGCAGACGTCATTGCTCATGCCATCCTTGTGATAACTGTCCCCATCTTAAGCCTATAGTCCCAGCAGGATTAAATTCATAAGTGGATGGTGAGCTGGCTGAATTATCGTGGTGAATAACCTGGTGGATATTTAATGGCTGTCTTCGTTGTGTCCTTGAGTCTTACAACTCTATCGATTCTCCACTTGGAAGCAGATGTTGTTCTTCAAAGCTACACCCCAGTGGTTCTAAAGAAGTATATGACAGCCTATCTCATGCAGTTTGCAGCCTTGAGTCTCCATTTGATTTCAAGCAGCACTTATTTTGCTTGTATTTGTGCTTCACAGCCATGAAAGTAATACTGTGGTGGGGAGAAAAAGACTAATATTAGCGTCAATGGGAGTGTGTCAGATGAATTTACACTCTTCCTGTTTAATGCAGTGATGAATGTCACTTCTGCAAACCTGTTCGATAAAAAAAGGGAAAGAGAAAAAGTGGCTAGAGCAACATCCAAACAGGAAAGAGAACAAGTGAATGCAAACAGATCACTAACAGTTTTATATCACAAACCACAAACAATACAACTAGATGGCTTTAAAAAAGTACTTGATACGATGTGAGGATGCTGCTGAAGAAGCAAAGTAAGACATTGTGTGTGTGTGTGTGTGTGTGTGTGTGTGTGTGTGTGTGTGTGTGTGTGTGTGTGTGTGTGTGCGTGTGCGTGTGTGTGTGTGTGTGTGTGTGTGTGTGTGTGTGTGTGTGTGTGTGCGTCTCACTATGTTGGAAACTTCTCTCTGCTCTGCCGGAGAATATGAGAATGTTACAATTATAAAACAAGATTGACAGGATGGATAGTGTTGCACTGGCAGATGACAGTTCCTGGCAGCCTGCCTGGAAGTTATTCACAGCAAAGCCCCAACACACACACACACACACACACACACACACACACACACACACACACACACACACACACACACACACACACACACACACACACAGACTTTAGAGAGCCCCAACACAGGGATCAAGTGCAAAGGGATGGTGGTAGAGGAGGGGGCCTGGTGGACAGGGTGTGGTGTGGCGTGTGTATGTGTGTGCCTGTGTGTGTGTGTGTGTGTGTATGTGTGTGTGTGTTCACGCTGAGGGAGGGGTCAAGGTCAGGGCAAACACATGGTGCAAACCAGCAAACACACTAGCGCAGACAGGTGGTAAAGTATAAGGTACGACACAGATGTAAATAACGGCATCAATTGACGATTCACACTGTGCTGAGGACGACCACAGATGAAGCCTCTTTAACTGTGATGTGTGCTGTGAATCCATTATTCATCATCATCATGAGAAGTAACGTTACTTTTGCATCTGTTGAAGTGATCCCACACATCCTTGGAAACATGACTAGCTGTTAAAAATAGGATTTAACATACAGGCTGTCACACGGGGCCTGTTTATAACAGGCATTAACACACGTCTCCAGTGACCACTCGTGATCAGATCTCACTTCCCTCTCTATATGTAAATTAACACGTACATCATTTCTGTTTACTTTTCAGCCCAAATGGAAATTAGATGTGTTTTGTGTGCACATGTGAACACATTTTGCCTGTTGTTGAGGTTTTGTCTTGTTGTTTCGCACTTTGATTCAAAGGCATGGGCCTGAGAATACCTTACGGCCAAGGGTGGCCTGAAGTGTAGAGAGGCAAGCTTATAATTGGAGGGTTGCCGGTTCAATTCTTCCAGGTGGGTGGAAAAAGTAAAAGCCAGTGCTTGATTGTCCCTAAATACCATCACTAACCCTCAATCCAGGCTGTTGACTCCAACTGGCCCAACAGTGGCCAACAGATCAGACTGTGGTTGTACTGGACAACTTCCAGGTGTGAATGTGTTTAACTGTGTTCAGGGCCTCCCTGAATGAAACGAAGGTGCCTCCACTCATGCAGCGGACATCAGTAGAGTAGCAGCATCTGGCTGTCCATTTAAATACCTTTTTCTTCTTGGTGGCCCGCATGGCTACAAACTGATCACACTCCTTGTACACATTAATGTCTTCCAGCACTCCTGGACAGTCAAACAGAGGCTGACAGACATGTAAAATAATAACCCTTTAATCTGCAGCTCTTTAAAAGGAGCCCTATCATATATTGTTAAATTTTTGTCCTTTTCTTTTGTGTTTTATAGATGTTCTACATGTAAAATATCTTGAGAGTTAGAATGGTCACATTATCATAATTTATGCCATGCCGCTAGTTTGGCATGCAATTAATATAGCACAGCTGCTTTGTTGTTGCTATCAGATTTGACCAGTTCAAGAGGACCTGGTCGCCACAACTTAGGAGGAGGAGGGCATCACGTCTAAGGGAGAATTCTCTGGTAATGATAGCCTTGCCTCCTTCTTGCAACTGCAGCAGACATTATGGCAACTTAATATTTTTCTTCCTCTTTCTACAATTGCAACACTTTTTAAGGTCTTATATGATGACCCACTGTATGAGTGGAAACCTCTTCATGCTGCTTTTGACAGTGTCTTGACAATTAAACCATTTATTAAAGGATCTTTGTCTTAATGTTGATTAATTCATTCATTTGTGGAGACTGGTGGTATGAATACGGTATTGGAATTACAGATGAAATGTGGAAATCCAATGTTGAAAATATTTAGGGTATTTGAATACTACTATAAATTCTGCAAATGCTGGTCATACAGCAAACAGGTCAAAGTTGTGTGTAGATAACACTTCTCTCCTGCTAGATTACAAAACATTTTCAAATAAAATACTCCCCTCATATGTCAGAGAAACTGATTATTCCCTGTTCTTACAATATCACAGCTCACTAACTTTTTGGAATTATTTATTCTGTTTTGTTTTTTGACTTGTAATCGGGAGTTTCCCCCAAGTTCCTCTACCGCACTATTTAGGGTGGTTGAGTCAGGTAGTGTGAAGGATCGGCATGTAGCCTGGAGCATCTCTCTATCCACTCTGCTAGCCAGAAAACCATTGCTACAGTTCTGGAGGGCTGAGAAGCTGCTAACATTTGATATAAGGCCAAAGTAATTAAGAGATGTATTACATCTAGATAAAAAATTGGATTCACTATGTCTAACAGAAATTGAGAAAATCTGGCAGCCATTCTTTACTCTGATTTAAACATCAAAATCAGCAGTTTGTCCATGTAAAGGTCTAATGTCAATTTCTGTGATAAATACTGTGTATATTCTCCTTTCTTGTATAAGTAACATTTTATTCTTATCATTCTTTTATGAATTGTATTCTTTTCTTGTTTATTTATTGTTTTTGTTTATGGTGCTGTGTTTCTACAGCTTTTCAAATACAATTAACAAATGTAGGAAAAAAACAACAGGGGACAACAATCAACACTTTATATTACAGATTAACCTATATACAACAAATGTGAACTGTAAAAAATGGGCTCTAATACAAAGTCTTAACAGACGATACAACAGTTAATATCGATGCAGCTCTGACTTGGCGTTACACTTAACCGGATCAACAGGCAGATGATGACACATTGATGAGATAACAACAAAGTAAAAACTACACGTAACACCTGTTTTTGAGCCAAAAAGCAGGCAACGACACAAATGGATCCTCTAGGAGCAGAAGTGACATGTCAAAGACATATCAGAGACATATCAGACGGTTGCCTATCCCTCACACAGAGTTGCATAACCAGTCTGAAGCAGAGGGAGTTGGCACACGTCTCAGATCACAAGGTTCGGGCTGTGAAACTCAGCTGTCAAGGGTTGACACTGAGGGCAAAAACTGCTGTTCCTCCTGAGTGGGCTGGTGGCATGGAGGCCAGCATGCCACCCATAGGGCCCTCCTGCATTAATGATGGTCTATTTTTAGATTAATATCAGCCACAGTGAGCACATGACTGAACGCCCCCAAATGCCACACACACCCCTTGAGGAAACAGGACTAAACATGACTAAACACTTGCATGGCTCTCTTCACCGTGGCTCCAGCTCAACACACCTGTCTCCCACTGGTTCACAAGTCTACCACCTGTCATCAGATGCTGAGTTTACAGATTTCACAAGCTGGACCAGTGTGGCTCAATGACAGTCTGCCAATGTATTGGTCAGTTCACCAATTGGGTCCAAACTGGAATAACTGTTATGGATAGGGTGCCTTGAATTCAGATACACACATGTATGTTCCCCTTAGGATAAATTATAATAACCTTATTGATCCCTTCATTTTTCATCTAGCGCCACCATGAGGTCAAAATTCTAGCTTGCATTATAGGCCAAAATGGAGCCAGAGGATGGGGTGGCTGGACTTAACCTTGTGGGTGAGGAGCTCAAACATGCGAATGGAGTACAGCTGCTGCTCTTTTGTACCAAAAAAGAGTCAGTTTAGGCGGTCTTGTCATCTGATGAAGATCCCTCCTGAGTACCGTCCTTTGGAAGTTTTCTCGGTACGTCAAACTGGGAGGAGACCCCATGGACCCAGAGCTCACTGGAGGTATTAGATATCTCATCTGGGCTGGGAATTCCTCATGACTCCCAGGCTGAACTGAAAAATGTAGCCGGACAGAGGGACATCTGAAAATCCTTAGTCAGCCTGCTGCTACTATGACCCAACCACAGAAAAGCAGAAGAAAACGGATTAATGGTTTATTAACAGTGACCATAATAACTTTCCTATCAGTTTTACTACTGGTCCAATTTGCAAATGTGTATTCCCTGAACCTCTCAGTTGATATTAAATTTCCATGGGCGCCTCTGTACCATGGACGAATAATAAGAATTGGACAACAGCATCAAATGTGGAGTGCCGTCCATTTCCATGAAAGCTGCTCAGCCAAAAAAGTTTGACTTCCCGTCATGAAAAGACCAGGATTTTCCATGTGAGAGTTCTGCTGGCCCTCTGCCAGTAGAACCAGCTAACTGACAGTTTAGCTCTCTGCTCCCTTCAATGGGGATAATAATGATTCAATTGTGCGGCTCTTCTAGGCTTTCCAAATGTTATCAGACCAAATTCTGAAAGGGAAGCGAGTCATTCCACTGGGTTCGTAACGCTCAAAGAATGATATCCACCTGTTTTCACTATGCAAGCTTGTGGGAACTCTTTTGGGCCAAAGCGTGTCACGTGATAGTTTGGCCACTACATAAAATTGGCTTTAAAGCCTGGCGGTCTTCCAGGGGGCTTGCTTTGTATTTAATTGGAAAGACTTACAACCAATAGGGATAAGAGCACCTACATGTGTCATACAAGTGAATGTGAGAGGGGAGCATGGATTTTAATAAACCACTGAGTCCTTGCTTTTAATCTGGCCCAGTGGCCACTCCTACACACTGCAGGAAAATTTCCCAGGGGACCCAAAACCTTTTTTCCCCTTAGAGCACGATTATAAAAGAAACATCTGTGAATGTGTTGACAGGACACCAGGCACTGCAAACAAGGCCAATGAAGAACTTTTCTATTATGACATTTTGCTCCATGGAGGTTTTATACCTGTAAAATGCTCCTCGAGCTGAGTAAAGTGATTTTTAAACAATCTGTGATGTCATCACAATGTGAATTCCATGGACCGAGCGGGAACCTGCAGGCTAGGCCAGCAGGAGAAACTCTACTGTGCATATTTAACGATACACACAACCAGGAAGTAAAAAAAAATGTTTTTGTCATATGCGCTGGGCGAGCAGTTCTCATTATTTTGAATGGATGCCATCTTTGCGTCTGGTATCTAGTTTCAAAGCACAGCTGAAATGTAAGCTTGCTAATTCCCAGTGAATCATAGGAAAGCTGGCCAGGTATTAGTAATCTCAAAACAAAGAGCAGCATGAATCGTGGCCTGCTGCTTTGTTTGTATTGACTTTGTTTTGATGTCTTCAGCTCAACACTACATAGATTGCTTGTAGTCCATCCATCCCGTATGCACTGGGCCAAAAGTCACCATTTAACACGCTCACTAGTTAAACCAAAACACCAGCAGTGCAGTTGTGCCTTTGCCTTCTGATAATTGGAGCAAATTAAAATTACGCCTCCAACATCTAATTATTCTAATATGAGTGAAGATTCAGCAACTGGATTGTCTCCAGTCCCATGAGATCATATTTTGTACATGCACACAAGTCATTAGCCTGTGTACACAAGATATAGATCCATAGCATTGTACAGTATGAGAATCATTATGCAAACAAGATATAGAAATATGACCTTTTCGGACCCTGAGGGCAAATTGGGAGCAATTTTGCGGACAATCCAGTTGCTGATTTTTAAAAAATGGAGTATTCAGCATTTTTATTGACACCAACATTCAGTCCAAAGGTCTCCCTTAAAAGTTCATAAGGCTCTGTCACGAGCACGTTCGCCTTTTATTCTGAAGGCCTCTCGCTGAGCAGGAAGTGTTATTTTGGCAGGTGTATCTCAGTTTGACGCAGGTGAACTCCGGTTTAAGGCTGGGTTCGTGACGTCATCATAGTAAAATGCGGATCCTTTTTTCCAGTCCGGCCGGGAGAGGGATTATGACTATCAGCATCATCATCAGTCACTGCGTGTGCACTTCCTGCTGGGAATGAAACGACACATTTAGTGTGAGTACATTTTTTTTATTCTTGTGATTCACGGGGGGGAAATACTGTTCTGACATGATGTGAGTCTTGGAAAAGAGGCACAAAGTGAAATGCATCTCGGATGGAGTTCCGCGTTTTTCAGTGAAACAGGGTAACCAGGTTGGGTAAGTGAAGAGTGACTCTTCATTTCCACTTTACTGAGAAAATTACACAATTATGATAAATGTGAGTTTGCACAGAGGCTAGAGAGTCAGAGGGATTGAAACTGACTGACACATGATAATGTGACCATACATGGACAGCATAACAGCATGTTTACTCAAGTACTACACTTTGTGGTTTAATTGAGTATTGGGCATTTCCATTGTATGCCATTTTAAACTTTTTGTCCACTATATTTAAATTACAAACTTCACAGATTAAGATTACATTTATAGAAACAGAGACCTATTGTACACTTATACTAATATGCCATTTTGGTAATGATTTACTGCCCTAAAATATCATTAGATTTCCTTCACGCGACCATGCTGTCTACACACTGATGCATTAATAATAATCAATCCAGCACTATAATATGTGATTCTGTAACATTTACTGTGGGAATTCTCCTATCGTGTGTACTTCTAGTTTTGAATTGGGATCCTAAGAGATATTTTACTGGCAGGACTGTAGAAGGTACTGACTCTTATTTGGGCATTATTGCTTATTTTGCTTAAATAAAAAATGAATCCAGGTGGTGGGGAGGTATTATGCACCAGATACACAATTTATGTCAGTGCTGCGACTGATCATTATGTTCATTTTGATTCCGCCGATTAGTTATTTTAATTCTAAATATGTCAGAAAATTGTGAAAATGTTTATTTTGTTTCCCAAAGACTGATGTTTGCAAAATGTCTTGTTTTGTCCACAAAAGAGCACAAACAAAAATATCCACGTTGAAGAAACTGGAATCAAATAATTTTTGGACCTTTTTTCTTAATCAATTAATCAAACAGCTTAGGTGATTGTTAAAATAGTTGGCAAATAATCGATTAATTGCTGCGGCTGTAATTTTTATGGTTTATAAAAATCAGTTTTGTGCGAGGATGCAGCCTCACCGATCCAGAGCCTAACACAGGGATTTTATGGAGACCCATGTCGTCCCCATTGAGTTTCTTTGGGAATATTTATGTCTATGGATAGCAAGCAGGAGATGTCTTTGTCCTTCTATTGACTAACAACTTTTTACAACGCTCTGCTGTGCTGCCTTCTTCTTACTTCCCTCTCTGTCACAGCACAAGAAAATAATATGAGCAGCTGAAACCATTTAAAAAACACAGATGGAGAGACTGAGTGGGGCAATCGCTGATGGTCAAATTATTCTGAAATCATACGAAATCGAGAGAAACAGTGCTCTATTAACATTAAAAATAAAGCCTGACTCTTTCCTCTGTGTAATCATTGCTAATCAAGCCTCTGCAGACACTCATGTAACAGGTCAACTGAGTGAGGGTGAGGTTCCTTTTTATAAGACAGGAGTTTCACTTCCCTGTTTTTAAGAGCTACTTCCTTATGTTCAGCATTTTCCAGCGCAGTAGGTGTTGATACGTAAGTCAGTATAATTTCCATTAG